>NC_083775.1:34965403-35265403 GCF_963514075.1 Conger conger
TGGATTGTTGTTTTTTTTGCACCATTCTTTGCAAACTCTAGAGACTAGTGAGCATGAAAATCAGAGGAGATCAGCAGTTTCTGAGATACTCAAACCACCCTGTCTGCCACCAACAATCATTCCACGGTCAAAGTCATTTTTTCAACAATCTGATGGTTGATGTGAACATTAACTGAAGCTCCTGACCTGTATCTAGACGATTGTATGCATTGCACTTCTGGCACACAATTGACTGATTAGATAATCACATGAATACGTAGGTGTAATTAAGTAAAAATGTTCTTAATAAAGTGCTCACTGAGTGTATGTGTGGCCTTGAAGAATGAGTGAACCTAGTAAGCACTCAGTGTCCGGATGCTCCAAGAACATTCGATCCCCTGACTGATACAGGAGCGAGACAGACAGGCGGCGCAGGCAGAACACCGATACGTCCAAGGTCAAGGATACCAGACAGGCGGCCTGGCGGTTGAGATCGATACGGCCTCCTGCGCGTGTCGGGGGAGGGGGTGGGGGTGGGGGTGGGGTGGCAGAGAGATCCAATCAGATCGGCCTAAAGGTCAGTTCATAGTTGACCGATGTATGATTGTGGCCATTATCACATTTCATGGCCGGGGCGCAAACCAGAACAACTGACGATTTGAGGTCGCCGCTGTCACCGCTGTGTCCATCGGCGAGACATAAATTGTACTGAATTTTGACCCCATCGCTGGCTCGACTGTCACGACAACCGCATTATAGAACGTTCTCTTCGGTAATTATCTACAGCGAAGCGTCATCGACGAGCTTCCGTGTCCTGACTCCACTTCGGCGATGCGCTCTTAGTTTGTACTTTAGACAGAGACGACGCTCAGAATCAAAGTCGAACGATAGCGAAACGGAGAACGTGCGTAATAAGTAGCAGAACAACGGCTGGTGATGGTGGATTCTTTCTTGGGTGCTTTTCTTTCAGGGTCCCTTCAGGTATCTAGCCAGAACAGCCATAGAATGTTCAGCAATTACCACTGGAGTTGCTCCATTTGTCCTTCCCAATGGGAGCTCTTCTTCAGGTTCTTCCCCCTCTTTGGACCTCTGTATTCCGCGAGCAATGCTGAGCCCCGTCTGTCTCTTAACCCTCTCTAGGGCTCTGAGCACCTTTCCAGTGCTTTATTCAAACGTTTGTGTCATTTTAATCCCCATCCAGTTCCACATGTCCATTCTCCAGAGCCTCTCATGAGCTTTACCAAGAACAGGCTGCTTTAGTGACTGTGTCTTTCAGGCTCATTGATATCAACTGATATCTGATATTCTGAACACCGTCTGTCCCGAGAGCAAACGAGCGCGTAGTTGTGACGTCAAAGTTACGGCCATAAAGTGATGTCATAAAGCCAAGTCCAAACGGCTTGTTTAAATGCAGCTTCTTAATACGGATTGTGGGGATTTATTTTGGGGCTTTGACTTTCACAGTGTTTTTTTATAGCATCCAACTACTCCTTCATAATCCACATAGCAAGGGAAATGTAATTTTCCACAACGTTGGCCAATTAGGGGGATCTGTTCAGACGCATCACTCCTCTCCAGACCGCTCATTGGCCCTGGGGCCACGGCAACAGGTGCAGGCCGGAGGAAAAGCTCAGCTTCACTCTCAGACCGAAGGTTCCTGCGGCCTCTGGGGCTTCTAGGCCCTTCCGCCATTACATCCCCTGCAAGAGGTCACTGCAGGGGGGGGGCTGGCATTGCTGAGAGCTTCCGCAGCTAAAATAAAACCTGAAACAAAGTAGGCTAAATAATGTGACTACAAGGCAATCATAATTTCACTCAAATTCCACCCAACGGCGAATCGTTTAGAGACGGTGGGGGATATATAGTCACAGTGGATTGTCCTCCCTCCAACATTGCTAGGGAGACTCTTTATTGGATCTAATCAGTGAGAGGCTCAGACATATTCAGGGAAAAACGATCATAATCAGGGAGACTGGCTAAATCCGCCGCTCCAGAATCATTCACAGAAATGAGGAACGTTAAAGCTTCAAGAAACACACCAGCTGTTCAGAGAAATGAGTAAACTGACAAGGAAGATGGATATCACCTACTTCAGTCAACCGTACACACACACACATCCACACCCACACACACTCTATCCTCCACACACACACACACACACACACACACACAGACACACACACACACACACACACAAACACAAACACACATGTTCAGTGTTATACAGCAAGCGTTAGGGCACAGGCTGTGCAGTATTAAGTGAATGTTCAGTGTTATACAGTGAGCGTTAGGGCACAGGGTGTGCAGTATTAAGTGAATGTTCAGTGTTATACAGTGAGCGTTAGGGCACAGGGTGTGCAGTATTAAGTGAATGTTCAGTGTTATACAGCGAGCGTTAGGGCACAGGGTGTACAGTATTAAGTGAATGTTCAGTGTTATACAGCGAGCGTTAAGGTACAGGGTGCAGTATTAAGTGAATGTTCAGTGTTATACAGCAAGCGTTAGGGCACAGTGTACAGTATTAATTGAATGTTCAGTGTTATACAGCGAGCGTTAGGGCACAGTGTACAGTATTAAGTGAATGTTCAGTGTTACACAGCGAGCGTTAGGGCACAGGGAGGACAGTATTAAGTGAATGTTCAGTGTTACACAGCGAGCGTTAGGGCACAGGGAGGACAGTACCTCTCGGCAGAAGCTGACGATGTTCTCCCACAGCTCGGTGGCCTCCCCCTCGTCGTTGCGTCTGCGGGCCTCCACGTGCATGCTCTCCCGCCTCTTCAGCGGCTTGGCGCCCTTGCGCTGGGCGAGGTACTGCTGGGGCGTGTGACAGGCGGCGCAGTGCGTGGCCTTCAGCTCGTTCAGCAGCGTGCAGGCCGGGCACGCCCAGCGGCCTCCCCCGGGCTTCTCCGAGGGGAACGGCCAGGCCTGCTGCTTCCGCGCCGGGCCCTTGCCCCCGGGACAGGGGCAGGAGCAGGCCGGCCCCGAGGCCAGGGTCCCGCACTGGGGGCAGCAGGAGGGGAGGTCCTGGAAGCCGTGGAGCTTGGAGCAGCCGCAGGCGCTGCAGTTGGGCGCGCCGGTGGGGTTGCGCAGGGTGCACTTGGAGCAGGCCCAGGTGCTGAAGTCCGGGCTGGAGGGGCTGGCGGGGGTGAAGCGCACGGACTCGCCCGTCAGGTCGATGAGGTCGTCCACCCGGCAGGTGGGGCAGTGGGGCGAGCCGGACAGGTTGGGCTGGGAGCAGGAGGGGCACTTCCAGCAGGGCGCGGCCGAGGGCTCTTCCGGCAGCGTGCTGAGGCGCTTGCTGGGGAGAGGGGGCTCTGGGGGCTGGGGCTGGGGGTGGCGGGGTTTGGGCGGCCGGGGCGGGGCCGTGCCGGGGCCGGGGACGGGGTTGGACGGCCGGGCCGTGGGCGGGACTTCGCGGCGGCTGCGGGGCACGGGGTTGTTCTGCAGGGAGGGGAGAGGGGTGCATTGCGGGGGCTCGGGCGGGTCAGGAGCCGGGGCGGGCGGCGGGTCCTCGGTCAGATCCACGAGGAGCGGGACGGGGGTTTGGGCCGGGACGGGGAAGGCGGTGGTCGGCGTGCGGACCTCGGGCACCACCAGAGCCTCGGGCGGGATTTTGGGCAGCGAGAGCTTGCGGGGCCCTCCGCAGGCGGAGCAGGACAGGGCCGTGGCCGTGTTGTGGAGGGTGCAGCGCGGGCAGGCCCAGCCGGGCCGCTGCTCGGAGGGGCCCGGCTCCCCGCCGCCGTCCGTCTTGCGGGGCTCCTCCGCGGGCTGCTGCCTGCAGGGCTCGGGGGGCGTCGTGGGGGCGGGGGCCAGCGGGGCGGAGGGGCCCGCCGGGGCCGGGGCCGGGGCCGGGAGCGGCCCGTTGGGGGCCGGGCTGAACCCGCAGGCCGTGCAGGCGCCAGAGCTCTGAGGGTTGCTGAGGGTGCAGCGGGGGCAGCTCCAGCCCCGCTCCTCCACGCCGCTCAGGCGCAGGATGTGGTTGAGGTCGGGCTTCTGCCGGGGAGCCTCGCACATGGAGCAGCGCGGGACCCTGGCCCCGTTCAGGAAGGTGCAGCGGCCGCAAGACCACTCCCCGCCCCGCACTGCTGCTGCTGCCATGGAGCCCGAGGAGTGACTGCGGAGAGAGGAGGAGAGAGGGGAGAGAGGAGGAGGAGAGGAGGAGAGAGGAGGAGAGAGGAGGAGAGGAGGAGAGAGAGGAGGAGGAGAGGAGGAGAGAGGAGCAGAGACAGAGAGGAGAGGAGGAGAGAGAGAGGAGGAGAGAGGAGGAGAGAGGAGAGAGGAGAGAGGAGAGAGGAGAGAGGAGAGAGGAGCAGAGACAGAGAGGAGAGGAGGAGAGAGAGAAGAGGAGAGAGGAGGAGAGACAGAGAGGAGAGGAGGAGAGAGGAGAGAGGAGGAGAGAGAGGAGAGAGGAGGAGAGAGAGAGGAGGAGAGAGGAGAGAGGAGGAGAGACAGAGAGAAGAGGAGGAGAGAGGAGAGAGGAGGAGAGAGAGGAGAGAGGAGAGAGGAGGAGAGAGAGGAGGAGAGAGGAGAGAGGAGGAGAGACAGAGAGGAGAGGAGAGGAGGAGAGAGGAGAGAGGGGGAGGAGGAGGAGAGAGGAGGAGAGACAGAGAGGAGAGGAGAGGAGGAGAGAGGAGAGAGGGGGAGGAGGAGGAGAGAGGAGGAGAGACAGAGAGGAGAGGAGAGGAGGAGAGAGGAGAGAGGGGGAGGAGGAGGAGAGAGGAGGAGAGATGAGGAGAGAGGAGGAGAGAGGAGGAGAGAAGAAGAGAGAGCGAGAGAGAAGGGAGGGAGAGAGTGCGTTAGATTCCTCACACATTCACTTCACTGCTGCTAACTGACAATACAGTCAGGACCGGGCCCTGGCAGTTACATTCTGCCACATTACATTTGGCCGACGCTCTTATCCGGCGACACACAGACTAAGCAGGAGACAATCCTGGAGCAATGCAGGGTTAAGGGATCATATTGTGGCTACACCGGGGATCGAACCACTGACCTTGCGCGTCCCAGTCACGAACCACGCTACTGGTAATTCTAGCTAATTTCAATTTTAAGGAACACAACGTGGTTTCCTGGTTGTACCAGATTCGTGTCGTTTTGACATTTTAAGCTTGTAAGAACCATACTTAAAGCTGTTGATGTATGAAAATTGGCAGAAATATGCAGAGAGAGGATGAGAGAGCACGGGAGAAGGGAGGAAGAGGGTGCATTAGGTCGTCTCTCACATTCACAGTACTGCAGTCTACGGATAATACTGACAGAACTGGGCCCTGGCAGTTCATTTTTAAAATACTAGAAAACTAATCCTCCGAAAGCATCCGGCGCCAATTTGGCCATCAATTTGTCGTAAGCAGTCTCAGGAAAAATGATGTCGGGGTACCCTTAATTGAATGTGAAGAAAATTAATTTGTTGGTACACATCTCCCAATAAACAGACAGAATGAATCGTTGATCATCCCACGCCATCGTACAGGATTTCCCTATGGTGAAACAAGATTAAGACTCCACACAGCCAGCTGCATGTGCCTGGCCAAGACATCCAGAAAACACTGAAAACTGTTCTCATATTTATTTGATTGCAGATCGTAGATCCAGCTTATTCTAGCAAATACCATTTTTATATTTACCGTTATCCATCTCCGTCAGATTACCTGCCTAAAATAGACCAGATTTATCGTGTCGCCACCGATACACAGTGTTATCTTGTTACTGTATACCACGCAAAAATTGGACGTTAATGTGACCATGGAATTTTGAGCGCACAAACGCGGTCTGTAACAGTTCTTAACTGCAGCTGACTGGGCGCATTTCAAGCCAATCAAGTCAGCCATAGGGAAGAGGGATGAAAACAGGAATAATTATCATTTAAAAAAATTACACACAATCGAATAGCATGCCTGGACGTAGCCTACACAGCTTTAACTACAGATGGCTGGACACCGATGTCAATGTAAATGTAAATCCTTCATTTGGCCATTTGGCTATTGTCTGACTTACAATGTTGACATTTAAATGAAACCATTTTAAGATGGCCCAAAATAAAATTTGATAATGCTATTACATTTTCGTCAGTCGGCTAGTTTTTTTTTTTTTCCATAAATAACATACGACCCCTACCGGTCATAAGCAGTATCGGCTACACGGTTACTGTTTACAAAAACTGATGATTTGTTCCCATCCCTAATCGAGACCATGAAAGCAAATACATGAACCTGTAGCCACGAACGCACCTGATGTGGTTGTTTATAACTGGTGAACGGTGACAAGCTGGCTAGCCTCCAAACAATGCACAACTCCGGTGTGACTTTCACATTGACGTCTTGCGTTTTAAAGCTTAAAAACTATATTTTTACTCTGTATTTGGCATTAAGACATGCAGATTATGAAAGCCAAGATATTACTCTACAAAATGAAGACGAAAGCCAAAAAAAAATTAACATTTTTATGTCAACATCAATTTGTGTGACATTGGCCACCGTGACTCATGGCTGATTATGACAGAACGGGTCACCTGTTCATTACACTAACTCATTTTTCAATTTCATCGTCAGAAGTGTCAGTTAAAACATTATAATCCTAAAGTCTTGAATAAGTGTCCAACAAAAGGGCTAAATTCCGGATTTACCTTCAATAAAGATGACTTGTTGCAATTAAAAGAAGTCCAAACCCAAGAAGTTGGCTCAATTAGCACTGCTATTATGAAATCCATCCCCGGCACCATATTACACAACAAGGTAATTTATTTTAGAGCTCATTTCTTTTTTCTACGCATTTACTCATTAAGGCCAATCAATTATAATAGTTAACTATTAACTATTACTTCTATTACCGCTTGGGACCCAGTCCCAGAGTGTTAGTATTACAACTAATCACTCTCTAACACTCTCTAACACTCTCAGCACTTGAGACCCAGTCCCAGAGTGTTAGTATTACTACTAATCACTCTCTAACACTCTCTAACACTCTCAGCACTTGAGACCCAGTCCCAGAGTGTTAGTATTACTACTAATCACTCTCTAACACTCTCAGCGCTTGGGACCCAGTCCCCAGAGTGTTAGTGAGAGCATACCGGCCCCAAGTCAAATGAGGTACCTTTTAGTGATTTACTATGGCCTCATCTGAGTGTTTTTTAGGATCGTATATTGGTTACCCCACACATAAACGTCTCAGAACTGGACGGGATACCGTCATCTTTACCCGTGGGCGATTGCTTACAATCCCTTCGTGGGGTGGGTTTTTTGGTTCAAGGGACTCTAACCCCTGGCAGTGTACACTGTACACTGTATGAGACTGTTAGGGAAACATTTCACACAGATGAGCATCGTCTGATGAAACATCCCAGTAAAAACAACGATAGCAATACTTGAGTTTAACTTTCGTATTTATTTGCAAAGAAATAACAGAAAGTGAGAAAGCTTACTGGCTTCCTGATTCGGTAAGACTCTTATACACACTTTTCCAGAAGGGGGGGTTTACCAAAACAAAAAGACATGAAGCTGGCCACTAACATTTATCAGTATTTTGTCTTCTGAATACCCCTTGTTGATCTTGCTGTAAGACCAGAATGTGCTAGCTGAGAAGCAGAGACATTAAGGTCAAAGGCGGTCTGTCTGCCGGGAGAGAGACAGAGAAAGACTCCTAGTAAGCACTTAATTGAGAAAGTGGTCTCATAGTAATAAGGACTAACACTAAAAGGTTATTTGTAATCATGTGATTGTCAATTAAGAAAATGACCCTTACACCAGGCATCGATCACAAGATAAATCAGAATACTATCTTACCTTAAAGAGATTGTATCAGAGCAGCAACAGAACAGACCCTTATGTAAGAACCCCCCAAATACACCAAAAGGCGGAAGTATCCGAGAGGTGAAGGAAACCTGTGTAGTCTGACCAATGCTACCGAAACAGGGTTAATTTAATTTTGTTCTTGTTTATCTGACTCCAAAATATAAGTTAAACTGCTCCTCAGTTCCGGTGTATAGGTGAGTGACTATGGGGTGCAGGTATCCTAGGTTGTCTATGTCTGTTATGACTCTAAACTGCTAAGCGTGCAGTGGTGCAAGTCAAGAGTAATATGTAATATGAATGGCTATACGCAAATGGTGCGCAGGAGGTCGTATTAGCTAGCTAGTCCCTCCGAACCATTCCACGTTCCCCTCTATATACCCGGGGTTTACAGGAAAACAACAAATCAGCAAATAAAGAGCCACAAGACAGCGGTCACAACAATGTTATCTCTGTAGGTCTAACAAACCTGGTTAACCTTTGTAGCACAGCTGGATGCTGACTCACAGGTAACTTGCATTACCTGTGGTTTATTCCTTCAAGATCTTTATTCAGCAACCAGTGTACCACACCACCAATGACACCAAACTATTTCCCACAACACGAGCTATATAAAGACACTAAACACTGTATGTGGAAAACCCATGATCTATACCGTACTATTTCACCTCAACAGCTCTGGGGGCACTCCACTGAGGTGGGAGAATTACACAGAGGCAGCGCAATGACGGGGGCAATAGTCCTGTATTGACAAGCACTATCTTTTCATCAAACCTTGCTGACCCCGTGTCAACATGGTCAACACAGTCCGTTTCCTTTTGGGGGTCTGCAGAGAGGCACACTTATGTAAAATGCCCTACACATACAAAATACAGGCTCAGGGACCAGTCTCAGTCTAGTTCAGTCTAGTTCTTGAAAAAGGTAAACACAAGGCCAAAATTACCAAAAGAACAAACGGTACGTACAACAGTTGAGAAGGAGACAGAGGAGCAACGTAGGAGAAATCCTACATTGTGACAAATTCAAGAATATTAGAACACAAAACAAATTGCAATGAAAGGGGAGAAAATGATGACGGTGATGGTTTGCCACAGCCTGAGGCCAAGTGTGTAGCAGACTGAAATAATGAAATGGTTACTTAGGGGGCCAAGCAAGACTGATGCATAGGTTCCCTTGTGTAATTTTACAGAAAAGTTCAGTTTTATTATGTCTGCCATTCTGCCAACACAGGAATAACTGCATAGCAGGTCTGTAGAGGGTGTTAACAGTAAATTAGGAGCACAACAAGACCTCCTGGCCATACTACGTTTGTGTTGTATGTTATGTTATGTTTTAAGCATGGAAGAACCATACTTTGGGAGACATATGCATTTCCTATATACAGTACAATGGGCACCATATTTGATTTTCATCTGAACTATGTTTTGTATAAGCTACATACCTTATACAAATGACCAGACTATTATTGCAATTACAATTTCACCTAAATACTCCTAGTATACTGAGGAGGGAATCCACAAAATGACCATGATGCATTTGCACCCGTTAAATAGAAAAATAATATGTACGATACAGAAGGCACCTAACTACGACCATTGAAACAACGACACAGTCCTGGGTCCCTCTTATTTATCATGTCTTATCTACATAAATGTCAACACCAAAAATGCCAAATATTTATGAATAGAAGACGGACAGTCTGAATATTACAGTTAACCATCGCTCAAACAAATATTTTATGAAGGCTACCAATTGTCAAAACATCATGTTTAAATAAAATGCAACATAATACAGTAATGCTAAATACCTATTTGTGATACAGATCCTTGACTGAATTACAGGTCCAATCAGCAAAGATTATAAATGCACAATGAACTAATATCACAATAAGCAATGGTTGTTTAAGGCGACTTGAAGCTTGCAGGCAAATTGACACAATCTATTCACGTCATGCGATACGTAAACCTGCCGGTGACCACGGCAGCTGTCACAGCAACAAGCGGAAGACGGCATTAATGTATTAAGCACGCAAGAGAGCAGAAGAGAGAGAGAGAGAGACATTATTTGCCATTACAGGCTGAGTCATACAATGCCAGACCTGCTTGACGACAAACACAACATTGGCCTTCTGCGAACTGTGAGCCATTTAATTGTAGGGAGACAAATATTTTGACAACTCCAATGACCATATCACTTTAATAAAACATTCTTCATTAAACCGAGTAGCTCCAGGGAAAGTCTGAAGAGGTCCATTTGCTCATTCAACCGAACTGTTCATTAGCTCCTATTATTCCTGCACTGTTATCCGTGTTGCAAATGAACCACTTGTGAAATGAAGGGCAGGTTTCCCAGTAATATTATTGAATCAGCACTTGCTCAACTTACATAGACCAATAGATGTGTGTGAACCGGCCTTTTAACTTCATTTACATTTGGGGTGAAACAAAATGGGGAGCTTGCGCCCAGACAACTGGGATAAGGGGCAGTCACAAATATAAACTAATGCAGAGCAGAAGCTTGCACAAAGAAATATCTTATGAAGGCTCAACCAATGGGCAAAACATCATGCTTCATAAATACAATATGACATATTACTGTACTTGTTTACTGTGCTCACTCTCTGGGATATTGCCCTGATGTACCAATATCAGGGCAATGAATCAGACGCTTTTACTGGACATTTTTTCTTATCGGATCTGCTCCTGATTTTTTGGTAAAACAATATGGCCATAGTGAGGCATATTTCTGCTGGTTGTGACTCTGACTACAACAAAATAGGTTTAGAAATAAGGCTGGCAATGAAACCAGCCCATTGTGGGTCAGCCAATGGAACTAACCCATTGTGGGTCAGCCAATGAAACTAGCCCATTGTGGGTCAGCCAATGAAACTAGCCCATTGTGGTTCAACCAATTAACCCAGCCCATTGTGGGTGAGCCTAAGAAATCAGCCCATTGTAGGTCATCCAAAGAAACTAGCCCATTGTTTGATCAGCCAATGAAAATAGCCCATTGTTTGATCATCCAATAAAAATAACCCATTATGGTTCAGCCAATTAAAGTAGCCCGGTAGTTTAGATGCCACTTGCTCATAGGCTTCAGGGACAGGCCACGGTTCTGGCACGCTAGCTCACCTCACTGTCCTTGGGCTGCCGATCTGATCCAAAAATCAGCACAGTACAACCTGCTCAGTACAGCTGCCTGTAGGTGTCCGAGAGCAGCCACTAAGAACGAAAGCCGTTTCTGCGCATAACTGCAAACATACATGGAGAGGGGCAGGAGCGAGAACCGGGGACACACAGCGCACAGTAAGTGATGGTTTGAGAAAAAGATAAAGATAGAGGAGGAGAGAGAGAAAGCGAGACAGAAAGAGGGAGGAGAGAGAGAGAGCAAGAAAGAATAAAGAAGGTGAGGTAAAGAAAGAGAGGAAAAGAAGGGGGAGGAGAAAGCAAGAGAGATAGATATTAGTGAAACAGGAGAGGATGATATTCCACCAAAGGGCATTTGGGACATCAGAATCCATCCGCAGCATCCCAGAGAGAATAGCAGGAGAACCAGCTCTGCAGAAACTCGGGGGCTGTAGGGGTCTGGGTGGAAGCATCTGCAGGGGTTAAGATGGCCCCACAGATGTGACCCACAGACATCACCAGTAGTTTACTGCACTGTACTGAACTGCAGCCACCTTCAGCAGCTCCTGCTTGTTTCAGGGGCTAGTTGCCTGAAGTTCACTTCAACTTAAGAAACGCATGTTCAATTGGATTCAGATTGGGTGAATGACTTGACCAGACAAGAATTTTCCAGATTTTGGCTTTAAAAAAAACTCCTTTGATGCTTTGGCATTATGAGCATTGCCTCACCGCAGGATGAAGCACCATCCAATTAGTTTGAAGGCATTCGGGTGAACCTGAGCAGATAAGATGCTTTTATCCACTTCAGAACTCATTCTGCCACTGCCATCAGCAGTTTGCATCATTAATGAAGACAAGGTACCCAGCACCTGTGGCAGCCATACATGCCCAAACTATAATAGGTAGCTGCGCCAGGATTTGAATTTTTGGATGGGCAAAAGTCATTTTGGCAGGGCCTTTTAATCTAAAAAAATTAGGCCAGCTGTAGGCATCAACACTGTTGACAGGGGCGATCAATCATCTGACAAGGGCAGGAAGGCCGGGAATTTTGATCCCAGCTCATTCAAGAATCAGTATTCGCCATCGCAACGTCACCGCGGCCTCGCAGTCCTGCCCCCGCCTTCCGCGACAAACACCCAGCCTTGCTGATCAGGATATCCTGGTCTTTACTATAGAAAATGATGCTTTCTCCTCATCAGGCTATTGGGGGGGCTTATTTCACCAGATCAATTAACCCTCTCAGTCCCAAGCCCAGTATGAAGTGGCTCCACCCAAATTAAAGGGGGTTTTGGCTTGGGTTGAGAAAGTTGAGAAAATTTTGTAGGGTTTTAACAGGGGCTCAGTACAATAGTATAGCAGTAACTTTGATTGGTGTTGAAAAGGTATGAGGTCACTGTTGGGTTTTTATGGTAGTTACACTTCTTGGGAGAGAGAGGGTTAAGGCGGGGATCTCATTTACAACGGAGGCCTGGACACGGTCGCTCGGGCGACCGGGCGAAACAGCGGAATCCGCCGCGCTGGGTTTGGCAGAGCGGGGTTGGCCAGTTGGCACTCACTGGGGAAGGCCTGGTGCCAGGGGCGCGTGTTACCCGCATTAAGCATTTTAGGAACACGGCGAGTTTTCGTTTACTGCCATTAGTAATGCGGAGCCTGACGGGCCCGTCGCCAGGAGTCCCCTGCCAAGAGGACATGTGACCCGGGCGGTTACGTCTCCTCGGGACGGGCCTGGCTCCAAACGGTCGCTAGGCGCCAAGAGACGGCACCCCAGATCAGCCCCACGGGCTTTTGGAGAGAGGAACAACCAGGAAGAAAAACAAGAGGCTACTTTACTATGCAGTTATTCAGCAGACACTTTTACCCAAAGAGACTTACAGCTAGACAAAGCAGGGACCAGTCCCCCCTGGAGCAATGTGGAGCTAATGGTCTAGCTCAAGGGCCCAACAGCTGCGTCTAAATGGTAAATGGTTGCCATTAATATAGCGCCTTTATCCAAAGCGCTGTACAATTAATGCTTCTTATTCACCCATTCATACACACACTCACACACCAACAGCGATTGGCTGCCATGCAAGGTGCCGACCAGCTCGTTAGGAGCATTTAGGGGTTAGGTGTCTTGCTCAGGGACACTTCGACACAGCCCGGGCGGGGGATCGAACCGGCAACCCTCCGACTGCCAGACGACTGCTCTTACTGCCTGAGCCATGTCGCCTCCGTGTCTAGCCACTAGGCTACAGGCTATAGGCTACACAAAGAGTCAACGGGACTAGATGTATGTGCAAAACTGAGAGATGCCACACTACTGTCCATCCTGCCCAGCGACTCCCGTTTCCTTTTTACAGTGGACTTTCTCTGCAAAGAAACGCAGTGGAAGAGTGACAGAGCCAGAATGGAGGCCCGCAGTCTGAAGCTGTGATCAGGGGGCCACAGAGCCGGAATGGAGGGCCATGTCTGAAGCTGTAATCAGGGGGCCACAGAGCCAGAATGGAGGGCCATGTCTGAAGCTGTGATCAGGGGGCCACAGAGCCAGAATGGAGGCCCGCAGTCTGAAGCTGTAATCAGGGGGCCACAGAGCCAGAATGGAGGGCCATGTCTGAAGCTGTAATCGGGGCCACAGAGCCGGAATGGAGGGCCATGTCTGAAGCTGTAATCAGGGGGCCACAGAGCCGGAATGGAGGCCTGCAGTCTGAAGCTGTGATCAGGGGGCCACAGAGCCAGAATGGAGGGCCATGTCTGAAGCTGTAATCGGGGCCACAGAGCCGGAATGGAGGGCCATGTCTGAAGCTGTAATCAGGGGGCCACAGAGCCAGAATGGAGGGCCATGTCTGAAGCTGTAATCAGGGGGCCACAGAGCCGGAATGGAGGCCCGCAGTCTGAAGCTGTAATCAGGGGGCCACAGAGCCGGAATGGAGGGCCATGTCTGAAGCTGTAATCAGGGGGCCACAGAGCCGGAATGGAGGGCCATGTCTGAAGCTGTAATCAGGGGGCCACAGAGCCGGAATGGAGGGCCATGTCTGAAGCTGTAATCAGGGGGCCACAGAGCCGGAATGGAGGGCCATGTCTGAAGCTGTAATCAGGGGGCCACAGAGCCGGAATGGAGGGCCATGTCTGAAGCTGTAATCAGGAGGCCAGGCTGGTAAGTTGGAGACAGAGCTGAGCAGAAATTGATGAAACAAGCGGTTCATGCTCAAAAACCTACTCCACAGTGATGTGAAAGACTGCTTTCAAATTATATGACGCGTTTCTGTTAAACAGTAATTGCAGTCATTGTTTCAGCCTACAGTTAAAAAAAAAAAAATGCTTTCTGGGGTGGGCAGAGTAGATGTGTCAATCTCATTTGCATAAGGTATCCTCTAACCAATTAGGGCCCGGCATATTACATTACATTAATGGCATTTGGCACACGCTCTTAACCAGACCGACTTACAACAAAGCGCAAAATGCATACCCATAACCAGGGATAAGTGCGCTGAAAGACCCTAGAGTACAATTTCAACTGCTACCTGCACAACAAAGGGCCTACTTGAACATCACACTTTTTTGACTGGATATCCGATTGACATCTATATGATGGAGAGGTACCATGAGAATGGTATGCTTTCATTGAGTGGACAGCAGAGAGCAGTTTTCAGACTTCATAGGGCAGTAGAACATGCTTTCTACCAGTTTTTTAAGCCAAAATTATACCATTTCATGAATGCTGAAATAATGGCATGGATTAAAATGTTTCACTATAAAGTAGACAGACACACACATTTACAGCTACAAGAAAATATGATCTAGAGTGTAATTACCCTTTAAATGTGGTGTAAACAGTTAAGTTTAAGGGGGCAGTTACTTTTTTATGCCACCGCATAGATTTCAACCTTATTCTTTACGTGGCGTCTTTGTGATTCGCAAGTGGCTTTCCTCGCCTCAAAGGCGCTCGATAAATAACGTTTATTATCGTTGTAAAGACCTCTCATCTATAAATACGACAAAACCAATATTGATCGAAGCACGGGTGACTGAATGAATAAACGTGGCATGATTGATTAACTCTCAAGGTCAGTCCCGACTTCGACAGAGGCGAGGAGCTCACGTGCTAATGTCCTGAGAGCATCTTAGCCATCGGCTTGGCACTAATAAAGTGCAAACAGAGGACTGTAATTGGGATCGGTGCATGAGGGCCGCAAAGCAAACGCAGTGAAGGGGTTTGACGGATCAAATCTCATCTAATTCACACAAACCACCGTCCTGCTCATAGGTCACATTCACACAGCATTACATCAGCGCAGAGAGCGCTCACGTGAGCTGGCAGACAAACAGACACACACACACACGCTCAGACATACATGCTCTCTCACACGCTCACACACACACACACACACGCTCACACACACATGCTCTCTCACACGCTCAGACACACATGCGCACACACGCTCAGACACACACACACACACACACACACACACACACAGACACACACACACACACGCGCACACACGCTCAGACACACATGCGCACACACACACACACACACACACACACACACACACACACACGCGCGCGCGCGCGTGCGCGTGCGCACACACGCTCAGACACACATGCTCTCTCACGCTCACACACACACACACACACACACACACACACACTCACACACACACACGCTCACACACGCTCACACACACTCAGACACACTCAGACACACATGCTCTCTCACACGCTCACACACACACACACACACACACACACAGAACAAAGACACATGCTCTCACACACACACACACACAGAACACAGACACATACTCTCTCACACACTCACACACACACACACACAGAACACAGACACATACTCCCTCACACACACACACACAGAACACAGACACATACTCTCTCACACACACACACACACACACACACACTCACACACGCTCACACAGAGAAGACATACTCTCTCACACACACACACACACACACACACACACAGACACATACACGCTCACACACGCTCACACACGCTCACACACGCTCACACACGCTCACACACGCTCACACACACACGCTACCTATACCACACATACATTTGGCCTTAATTTAAAAAAACAGCAGTTCTGAGTAGGGTTGCAAAATTGGGCTGTGTACCAATATCCAGAGATTCTGGAGCACTGAGACGACTTTGATTCGTTTTTTTTATTAGTTTCATTTTTTGAATGCCCAACCATATTTCTTAACCCCCACTGCTGCACATTCTACTACGGGGTCAGCAGAGAGGAGACAAGCATGTATTCTCCTCTGAATCATGTGAGGCCTGCCAGAAGAACCAGACACTCCTTTAAAAAACACAGCAATACATACAGGAAGTAGGCCTTTCACAGACATGAGGCAGAGGAAGACCGTTCATTGCTAATTACCTCACTACGTCAGTTAACAATGAACGGTCTTCCTCTGCCTCATGTCTGTGAAAGGCCTACTTCCTGTATGTATTGCTGTGTTTTTTAAAGGAGTGTCTGGTTCTTCTGGCAGGCCTCACATGATTCAGAGGAGAATACATGCTTGTCTCCTACATACATGCTTGTCACTCAAAGACTTTCACACCCCAAATTTACGTCAGGAACCTCTCGTTTTCGGGTAAGCACATGTAACGCCGCAGTCACTCAAGAACATCGACAGAGCTCAGCATGCACGGCACTGAGTGTGCTGTGGGTAGGGGTGTGTGCGCGCGCGTAAATGCTTGCTGTGGATGCATGAGGCAGGATTCGTTTTTTCTGTTCGCAACAAACGTTAGCTAACAGTTTGAAAAGGTGGACAGAAGATGCGGAGAGAAGGTTTGACAATTATTTCATAATACACTTTAATCAATGTAATATTTTTTCTTACCTTAAAAAATTAATCACAGATAAGCAACGGATCAGCTAGCTGTTAGATCTAAGCGGCATCCATTTGTATTCAAAATGTGCTGGTGGCGAACTAAAGGGAATGTTCATTTAAAATCGTTCAACAGCAACTGTTTGCTGCAAACATAGTTTGGTGCGAATGTTCACCTCGGCGACATGGCTCAGGCAGTAAGAGCAGTTGTCTGGCAGTCGGAGGGTTGCCGGTTCGATCCCCCGCCCGGGCTGTGTCAAAGTGTACCTGAGCAAGACACCTAACCCCTAAATGCTCCTGACGAGCTGTGTGTGTGTGTGTGTGTGTGTGTGTGTGTGTGTGTGTGTGTGTGTGTGTGTGTGTGTGTAGCATCAATTGTACAGCGCTTTGGAGAAAGACGCTATATAAACACCAACCATTTACCTCAGGACACATTACAGGGTCATAGGGCAAGTTCCAGGATTTGTCACAGAGTTGGTTAGTTAGAGGGCTAGTCTCAAACCGGCAATAGATGCCTGCGCTCTTTCCATTTGTCTGTACACTTGAGGTCAGGAAAGAAAAATTTAAATAAAGGACGAGTTCTCTTTTACTGGTCACGCCATGGGCACAATCAAGGACGGACCCTTCAATCCCAGCAGGGCGAGCCCGAGAACAGATCTTTTCAAGCGCATCAGTGCCGGCACTTAGACACGTCACAGACAGGACAGTTGTAAGGTCCTGTCTGGCCTGTCTGGCCTGTCTTTCATCAAACAGAGCCTGCTACCCTTTAATTTCCGATTAGCTCCCATGCACACTCCGGGAGCGGCCTGCTCGCCCTTTCCGCCTCTCCTGTGTTCTTTCATCCTCTCAAACGTTGGGTAAATCCGACACACATACCCAGAGACCATGCCGGTAAGAGCTGCAGACGTGCTCCACTATGATGGACCGATAGGAGCTCGACAAAGAACCCGCGCAATAACAGCACCGCTTTAGAACTGTGGTGTGTGTGCGTGCGTGTGTGTGTGTGTGTGTGTGTGTGTGTGTGTATGTATGTGTGTGTGTGTGTGTGTGCGTGCGTGTCTGTGTGTGTGTGTGTCTGTGTGTATGTGTGTGGTTGTGTCTGTGCTTGTATGAGTGTGTGAGGCTGGGCACGTGTGGTGCGTGTGCGTCTGTGTGTGTGTGTGCGCGTTTGTGTGCATGTGTGTGTGTGTGTGTCTGTGTGTGGTTGTGTCTGTGCGTGTGCATGAGTGTGTGAGGCTGTGCACGTGTGGTGTGTGTGTGTCTGTGTGTGTGCGCGTTTGTGCGTGTGTGTGTGTGTGTGTGTGTGTGTATGTGTGTGGTTGTGTCTGTGCGTGTGTATGAGTGTGTGAGGCTGTGCACGTGTGGTGTGTGTGTGTCTGTGTGTGCGTTTGTGTGCGTGAGTGTGTGTTTGTTTGTTTGTGTGTGTGTGGTGTAGCTCTATGAGGAGGGAGGCAATCAAGCCAGTACGGTACCATTTACTCCTACTGTGACCCAATTCCCAACACACCTGCTTATTACCATGACAACTCAGCTGATGGAGGGAAAACGAGACAGCAAAACAGACGGCAAGAAGGATGGAGGAACACGGAGCAAAAGGCTCATTAGCCGAAAGGAGAGCACAGCGACACGGGACCAGTCAAGGGTACCCTGTCCCCAGAGTCTGAGTGAGCCCAGCCTGGGGGGAGGAGCTTAGAGTGAGCCCAGCCTGGGGGGAGGAGCTTAGAGTGAGCCCAGCCTGAGGGGAGGAGCTTAGAGTGAGCCCAGCCTGAGGGGAGGAGCTTAGAGTGAGCCCAGCCTGGGGGGAGGAGCTTAGAGTGAGCCCAGCCTGAGGGGAGGAGCTTAGGACATCCACATGCACAGATTCCTCAATTACTACAGAACAAAAAAGAACTATATATCCCAGAAACTCCCTCGTTTCATGGATCTGCTAATTTCACGGGTTCACTCCATTAAAGAGTTCAGTCAATCTGACATATCTAATGAGCGGCAGGGTTTCACAGGGAGGCAGGTACAGAAGTAAACCTTTCACTGGGGACTCGTCCTCCGACAACAGAAATGTCCCTCCGACAAATCGATCATGTGGCCCACGACAAATAATGCCAAATAATGACACGTAACAAATCGATCCCACCGAGAACTTCTCTCGCTATCCCTATGGCAACAACTGCTCTATCTCCCTCCCTTCGTCCAGTCAGTCATCCGTTCTGCCTGAGCACCCGTTCCTAACCCGCCGTTCCTAACCGACCCGTTCCTCACCGACCCGTTCCTAATCCGCCGTTCCTAACCGACCCGTTCCTCACCGACCCGTTCCTCACCGACCTCACACAGAGTTGAGCAGAGCCTACACACACAGAGTTGAGCAGAGCCTATACACACACACAGAGTTGAGCAGAGCCTACACACATACAGAGTTGAGCAGAGCCTACACACACAGAGTTGAGCAGAGCCTACACACAGAGTTGAGCAGAGCCTACACACACAGAGTTGAGCAGAGCCTACACACAGAGTTGAGCAGAGCCTACACACACAGAGTTGAGCAGAGCCTACACACAGAGTTGAGCAGAGCCTACACACAGAGTTGAGCAGAGCCTACACACAGAGTTGAGCAGAGCCTACACACGCATGCAGGACTGATGCAGGCCGCTGTACCGGCACTGCCATCAACTCAAAACGATGTCATCAGTCAACTCAAAATCTCATTAAAAAATGCTTACTTTTTCAGTTTTTCGCGTTTTAAAAACCTGAGGCTTCTGTTTACAAGCATGTTCAATCTGGTCTCATCTGACCACAGCACCTGCGTTCAATCAGAGTAATTTAAATGACCAAGCTTTAATTATTTGGTCGGATACAGCATCTGCATATTTGGCGTCGAAACAGAGATGCATAAAAGGAGAAGCACCTCATACCCATGGTGAAATGTAGTGGTGGGTCAGTGCTGTTGTAATATCAGAGGTCCAGCAGCACTGGTTAAGATTAATGTTATAATGGATTCCACCAAGTATCACGGATTTACCACAAGGCTGAGACTTGGCTGTAGGGGGACTTTCTAGTAGGACAATGACCCATAGCATACCTCAACATCCACACAGAAATGGTTCTGTGACAACAAAATCTATGCTCTGAAATGGCCTTCCCAGGCTCCATACCTCAAGTCCTCATACCTCATACCTCATACCTCATACCTCATACCTCAACTGAAGAGGGCAGCTGATAAGCGGCAAACCCAAGAGTGTGAAGGATCTTGTAAGGATCTGCATAGAGAAATGGCCCTTGTCAAGCATTACAGGAAAAGACTCCATGCTGTTACCTTTGCCAGAGGTGAACAGGTTTTTTGCGCATTGCCAGTCAGGGGTGCCAATAATTCTGGAGCCCATAGTGTTAACATAGACATAAGAGCACTTCCTACATACTCCTGGTGAAAAGGCAAAACGGACAACAATGATAATTCCGGAGAATTGCCAAGCAAACGCTGGACATACTCTTGATGTTTCTCAGAGCATGTTTTTTAGGACTCTACCATAATTCATGTTGTCTCTGGATTTCCAAAAACCATAGAAGGTGAAGACGCCCGCCCCCTTAAGCTTGTTGTTGCTTAACATTGTCATCATAAAATAGTTTATAGATATATAACCTTGAGTTTTAACACTTTCAAGCAATAGCCTATATTCTGTAACCAGATTGATTGACAATACCACTGTACAACACAGAACAAGAATGAAGGCAAATAAACCCACTTGTGTCTTAAAGGGTTAAACTTACAATTGTATTAATTATACTGATGTCTAATACACAAGTCTTCTTGGTGACATCACATTTTTGTATTCCTAGAAGTTACCCTGACGTACTCCACTTCTATATGTCACTGTGGAAAAGAACATCTGTGCATCTAAGCGATGTAACGTAATGCTCTGTAGGGGTTAGGGGCGTAGGCAATACTGTAGGCGCTGGTGTGGGAATGTAGACAAAACTTGTTTTCCGCACTGAACACATTCGTTTGGCTCCTACGAGAAACGCACGAGCCAGTTCTGACTGCGCACCAATGGAATGCTGAGGATGACATCAGTCCGCCTTCCTCAGCAAATCAGCAGATGTGCTCCAATACCAATTAGGCTTTCCCATTTCCACCAGCCTACTGCGCGTTATCATTACATGACATTACATTATTGGCATGTGGCAGACGCCCTTATCCAGAGCGACGTACAGTTGATTGGACTAAGCAGGAGACAATCCTCCCCTGGAGCAATGCAGGGTTAAGGGCCTTGCTCAAGGGCCCAATGGCTGTGCAGATCTTATTGTGGCCACACCGGGATTAGACCCACAGACCTTGCGTGTCCCAGTCATTTACCTTCACCACTACGCTACTGGCAGCCCCTTTATCAGAGCAGTGCTGCCCATTTCCACCAGCCTACTGCGCATTATCAGAGCAGTGCTGCTTCAAGGAGACAGGGAACAGAGAGAGAGAGAGAGGGAGAGGGAGAGGGAGAGCAAAAGAGAGAGGGAGGGAGAGGGAGAGAGGGAGAGAGAGGGAGAGAGAGGGAGGGAGAGGGAGGGAGGGAGAGGGAGAGGGAGGGAGAGGGAGAGGGAGAGGGAAAGGAAGAGAGTGAGAGCTAAAGAGTAAGATCATTAGCGTGTCCCAGGGAATCCCTGATTCCAGTGCGGGTGCGCTGCCAGACTGTGGAATTCCCCAAAGGAACACCGCGCCGGATCCTTAAACAAACAGCCAGTGAAAAAGTGCACTTCCATTCCCAAGAAAACTGGGAAAACCACAAACCGGAAACGGCTAAATGTGACGCACCATACTGTCGAAGCGTCTACTTTCACACAGTATCAGGCGGTAAGAGCGGTAGTCGGAAGGTTGCCGGAGGGATTCCCCCACCCTGGGTGTGTCGACGTGTCCCTGAGCAAGACACCTAACCCCCCATTACTCCGAACCAACTCCCATCTACTCAAATCCCATCCTATGCCACAAAGTGGTCTTCGTAGCTGTGGATATAATATAAAATATAATATAATAAAAAATAATAATAATAAAAAAATAATATATATATATATATATAAAGATTAATTCCCCCGTCCATTATTTACAGGCACCATTTTAAGCCTCAAGTCTGGTCAGTAATGAATGCATGATCCAGTACTTCACTGTAATGTGCGATTTTAGGCCAGAGCGCTGGAGGCTAAGTAGTGCCGTTTCTGATGGTAAAGATGGGAATTATCTGAGGAACACCATGAGACAGACGATAGATCGATCCACACTGAACGACATTACAGTGAGTCACATGACCTGTCCCTGGCCCTCAGCAGGGAGGGGGTACAATAGGTAATAACAGGTCCGCGACCTGTATATTTTGAAACCTTAATTTAAGGACTATAAACACAGGAAGAGGGCGAGTCAACATGTCATTGATACTATACTCTAATACTATCTATAGTCAATTCATGTATTTATTTATTGTAAAGTATTACAATTCCAGCCATATCTACCTGTATATAGCCAATATGCAGGGGTGTTCAAAGACACGCAACAACATAACCTTGTATTTTCGGACTTATATATGCAATCAAAATGACCATAAGATGAAATATGCTTATGGTTTTACACAACAGGATGAATTACAGTTGGCATAAAAAAGATAATTTGGAAAAAAAAAAATCATTTGCATACACCCAGAGTGTGCTGGGTGTATGCAAATGATTTTTTTTTTTTCCTCAACAAAGAAAATATTATCTTGCATTATTAGTTGATTATTATGATGAAGAAATATGAATGTATGAAACATATTTTTAATTCTAAATAAAGCGGAATCATCTCTTAGGCTACTGAATAAAAATGGATACCTCTTGGGCTAATAAACACAAATGTAGAGGGCGGCCTGTAGCGTAGTGATTAAGGTAAATGACTGGGACACGCAAGGTCAGTGGTTCGATCCCCAGTGTAGCCACAATAAGACCCGCACAGCCATTGGGCCCCTGAGCAAGGACCTTAACCCTGCATGTCTGTCTCCTGTATGTCTGCCAAATGCCATTCCTGTAATATAGTTCACAATGCATTAATTAGCTTTAGACTACAGTGCAGACAAATGCATTAAACTACAAGAAAATAGAACAACAATTTGCTGGTCAAATCAAGCTCATCCTTAGGCCAAACTACAGTTCATCTTTCAATTTCCAACTCCCAAATTTACATGAAGCTCAGACACAGAGCATAACCTGATCTACCTGTCTGATCTACTTGCGGCAGTTCAGGGGAAGTCACACTGATACACTCTTAAAGGTACAATAAGTAAGATTGTAAGACCATTGTAAATCCCTTCCTATCATTGAAAAGGGCTCAAAGACTCACCCTCTGTTCAACGTCAGCGGGGGAGGGATGAACAGTGTTGTGTTTGCTGCTGAAATTCCTCTCTTGGCCGTTAGAAGTCAGAAATGACCTATTATACCTTCAAGGTACACTCTAAACTTCTGACGGAACAAAAACGGCCTATTTAAAACAGGAAAAAAACAAAAACATTTGGGCTACGATAATGAACCGCCAACACATGAAGAGTATAGAATGCCGTTTCATCTGCAATGGCACTTCCTGGAAGGGAAGTGGGCAGCTGCTGAACCATTTCCCAACTGGCAGCTTCTTGGAAGGAAGAAATAAGAAAAAATGAGTAAAATTGTTATTGTCTAGGCTCGAGCCTATGTATTTCCAGCTGTGTGGAATATCTCGCCAGGCTATGTACATTGGGAGTTTCCAGACCAGGCTTGGCATATTGCCAGAGACCATCTAGCTGTTAGGTAAACTAAGCGATAGGTACAGTCTTGTGGTAGGAAAAGGCAGGCATTGCAGGAATTGCTGAATGGCCTGTTCTCGCCATGTTATGTTATTTTGATGTTTATTGCGAGCCAGCATGCCCAGAAGTAATTTAATTTCTCAGAATACAGGCTAATCATTTTTACCAGCCAAAAAAATGAGCAATTAGCACCTAACATGAACTCTGCCATGAGGTTCATTGGTACAGAAGTGCCTTAACAGAACCGGGTTCCAGTTAGAATACCTGCCAGATTTGATCAGTGCCTTTGAGTCTGTGTCTTCTTTCAAATCTCACAGAAAAAAGAAAAAAAAACACATTTACTTATTTATTCAGTGTATATTGTCTTTATTCTGTTTTATGTCTTTATTTTATCTTTAGTTTTATTGCGTGAAGCACTTTGTGGGCCTCTGTCATCAACCACAAAACTGGCTTACTTAAACCAGAGTTATTAATATGCCTTGGAGATACGGCTCTAATTCTTCTCCAAATTGAACGGCGCGTTCACGTGGGCGCAAAATCCGAGACAATCGGTGACTAATACAGTGGCGAGTCAACGCAAACGTAACTCTCATTTTCTGGGGGTGAATTCCTAATTGTGTCCCGATAGGCAGCGGACCAAAAGCCTGAAGTGTAAACGGTAAAATGGTGAATGGTTGGCATTCATATAGTGCCTTTATCCAAAGCGCTGTACAATTGATGCTTCTCATTCAGCCATTCATACACACACACTCGCACACCGACGGCGATCGGCCGCCGTGCGAGGCGCCAACCGGCTCGTCAGGAGCAATTTGGGGGTAGGGTGCCTTGCTTCGACACACTTCGACACACCCAGGGCGGGATCGAACCTCCGACTGCCAGACGACTGCTCTTGCGGCCTGAGGCCAATGTCGTCCTCACAAGTGTAGTGAAAGGAGCCGTTGTCACTGAAACAGTGTAAGTGCGTGGGCTGACTCACAGAAAGCCTAAGAGCACCGTCAGTCTGCTGTTCCCAACCACTTCTGACTCACAAATGTCAGACTGCGGAGGAGGCACGCATGGGACGCGGTGACTGTACAACGCACTGTGGCATCCAGCGTTTCTCAGACGACCAGCGGACGAGCGCACCATTGCACGCTCCGCGCCCGAGACGCCAGTGATGCAGTCATGCGATTTCTCTCGATTAATCACAGAACGCTGATTCCGTCCACAGCAAAACTATAACCGTAACAATAACTAAGGGTAACCATTGAGCGCCCACATTAATCACAGAACGCTGATTCCGTCCACAGCAAAACTATAACCGTAACAATAACTATAAGGGTAACGATGTGAGCGTCCACGCTGCCGGACGATAACGTTTTCGTGAATGTCGTCTACCATTTTGAACGTGACGCATTGCAAATTCTGAGCGGATTTCGATTGGCTGTTTCAACATCCAAGCAGCTGGAAAAATAAAATAAAATCACAAAGTGATCCCAGCCATATCCTCTGTCACTGTCGTTATCGTTTCAGTGGTGGGGTGGACTCACATCCACTTGAGTTAGAACGATTTTAAAATGACATATTTATAGTCATTGTTACAGTTATTGTTCTTGGTGGGGACAGGCCTCAACAGTCTCTGGTGACACTGCTGAACATACTCTCCCGCTATCAGCTGTTTGGGTGTGTGTGTTTATAAGGAAATCCATCACTCAGCCTCCAGTTGAGTTGCTATGGAATGAGGAAAAGCTATAACTGGTGAAGTGAACATCAGCATGGAGGCGAGCTTGGGGGTTTAGGACGAGGCACAGTTGGCGTTAGCCCAGAAGAAACGTAGCGAACCGAGGCGAAAACGGCGCATCGACAGTGACCGTTTCCGCAAAGACACGTCGACGCTAGCAGAGACAGGTCGGGGGTCAGCCTGCGCTTCAGAAGCCACGCCGATGCTGTACTCAGGTAAGAGCTGCTCGGAGGGATCTGCGGGGTTCAGCCTGGGTGAGCTCCTCAGAAACAGGCAGGCGATGGATCAGACACACATCACACGCGCCGCGTCAGAGCTCCGGGCGCTGCCGGATTACAGCTGCATTCCAGAGGCGTCTGTCACCAGTGCCGTTCGCTTTCACTTTCACAGCGGTCTGGCGCTTTTCTATTCTTCCACGAGCGGCAAACAGAAGACAGGCAAAAGCGCTTGCCTGCAGGTTTACATGATTACATGTGTGTGTAAGTGCGTGTGTAACTGTGTGTGCAACTGTGTGTGCGTGCGTGCAAGCCAGCGTCTGACAGGTTCAGAGCCTGAGGCTTGTTGCTATGGGGATGCTCCCAGCGGAACAGGCTTTCTGCAACAATCCTGGAGTTCCATTTCTGACTAAAAGATTCTTGGAATGTTGACGGCATCTTTTGAATTCTTCTTCTGCTTTAAGTTACTTAGTAACTCCCCACTGGGGCCCCCGCTCACACCCTTATTTGGGTGGCAGGGGGTGTGGCGGTTTGTTTGTTATCAAGGCAAACCAAGTTTGGTGCGGAGCAGCCAGGCTTGAATTCATCTGGAACAGGTACAAATCGCCTGCTCCTCTTTTATTTAAAAAAATGCAGTGAGGTCCTGGCAGATGGTCCTCAAATTAGAAATGATCACACGCAACTATCAATTTCTTCATCCCTCTAGCCTTATTTTAATATTTTATTTTCATTTATTGTTTTTGCAACAAGGGTCATCTGGCACTTTTGGTTTGTGTTTCCAAACTGACTAATGCTTGAATTATTTCAGCTGTGTAATGCTGCGAAATATTTCCATCTATGTGTTGCCTGAACTCCTCCTTCCATTTCCCTGCCAGGAGAGACCAGCGGACCTCCCTTCCTAACTGCACAACCCAGCCTGACCAAACGCAACCTGACCCAACCCAACCCAACCTGAACCAACCAGAACACACTGACCATCATCATCACAACACCCCCCAAAAAAAAAAAAAAAAAAAAAAAAAAACTAACAGAAGAATTCTAATAAACTCTTTACTGCATAAAATAGTTCAAGTCTATATTTACTTAATTTTGTTTTAGCTCTCGCCACTTATCAGCCATACACTGTGTACTTGAAGGGAATACAAATAAAAGCCCATATAAAGGTGGGTGGCATAAGGAACACAGGAAGTAAAGTATGAATAAATAATCACTCCCATCATACATTAACCCACATATGGCTGCCATTCCAACTGTGACTCAGCAATAAATAAAACCAGCTTCCCCCACTGGCCTACACTGTGCCTTAAGAGGACACACAAGCCCAGTAAAGACATGTGAAATGTCACCTGCACCTCCTCACTCACCTGCACCTCTTTGCCCAATCACCTGCACCTCCTCACCCAATCACCGTCCACCCCGCATGACGTCTAGCTTGGTTCAGTCAATCCCGTAATGGCGGGAGCAATAAACTTTCCCGTATAAGAGCAAGACACGTTCCTGGGATCTCTCTTCTGCTTTTTCTGCCTCTTCTCTTCCCTTTCTTCATTCCCTTCCTTGACGCACCCTTTTTGGCCATTCGCTTCGGCTCATCTGCTCCGAGACTCGGACAGAGGCTGAATGCTGCACAGCGCACTACCAGGCCTACGGACACACCTAGTTACCTTGCGGTAACTTCGTGGCCTATAGCGAGTGGAAACTGGTGTATGCGGAACGCTACATCAGTTTACTCCTGCAAAGCTCACCAACGAACAACAGCAACAAACTTTTCCACCCGGAAAAAGGACAAGCGAACATCCTTCCAGCAACCGAGTGGAAGAGACGACAGCGCGCGGCTAAGACGCCCCAGCCTGCGCATCTCTCCAGGACACGCATTCACAGCACCATCGCGGCTCCTATAAGGACAGCACGTCTTTTGGATCCAATGCGTATGGACTCAGTAAGAGAACAAACATTCAGGCATAGCCAGTGTCTCGTTTAGTCTTAACTGTTTTTGTGAATCTGTGTTTCAATATTTACCATCCTACCATTGTAATGTGTTTGGTTAGCTACATATATATGTACGTGAATTGATTCGCCGTCTTTTGCGCATATATAGAGTAAAACTACGCAAGTAGTCCCTTCTCACAGCTAACTCTAACTCACACCCAGAACTCCAGCTTACTCAAGCTAGCTACTCCCACCTTTCCTTTGTTCAAGTGACACGCGCGCTCGCGCGCGCCCACACACACATACACGTCCTAACTTAACCTACTAATTTACCCAACTAAATTTCCGTTAGTTTATCTGTTATGTGTTTGTATGTTTGTTTAATAAATATATTTTATTAAACCCCGGTGTCCGTTTTGGAATCGCGTAGACATGAGAGCCGAGTTAAAGCAGTCTTTCGAAGAACTTCCAACCTTCAGGTTATCGGTATGTTTAATCATTAATACTAAATTTGTGGTTAGATATTTCTGACAACAGTAATTTTATGAGACTGATTACTTTTTGCAGTTATACTGCTACATAACATTAACTGGCGCCCCAGTTTCGTAGAGAGTAAAATCTCTGCGTTATTTGGCGGCCCGTGCGAGGACCCCACATAATTTGGAGGCCCGTGCGAGGACCCCTACAACACAATCAGCTGCACCTCCTTACTCACTCACCTGCACCTCCTCACTCAGTCACTCACCTGCACTTCCTCACTCACCTGAAGCTGATCATCAATCCTAAGGCCCCCTTTAAGTCAATATTTATTTAAATTTAGCCTACATTTCAAGCCGAAGTATTTAGTATGCAAATACATCACGCTGAGAAATCAATATACAAAAGCAAAATATAATATTTTATTTTGTAAACATGAAATAGATTGAAATACAAACCCATTAAATGCAATAAAGAAGCATACAAGCTCATAGTTTCATGTTGTTAGCTTTTTAACAGCAAAAAAGTCAGCAAACAAACTCGGCTAACAGCCAATCAATTGGAAAACACACACATACACATACGTGCATACACACACATACACATACACACACACATACACACACATACGTACATACACACACACACACACACACATACGTACATACACACACACACACACACACATACGTACATACACACACACACACACACATACGTACATACACACACACACACACACACATACGTACATACACACACACACACACACATACGTACATACACACACACACACACACACATACGTACATACACACACATACTGTTATGACCCGGTCTGGGGTCAGGCTGTAACAGGGCAAAGGATAGGGAAGTGGGGTGTGGGCCGAGGAGTGAGAACGCACACTGCAGCCCCATGAGTAATTCTGGTCCTGTCTGCCGAGCCAAATCTAAATAAACCTCAGCTAGTCTTTGAAGGTTTACCGGGGTCGAAGTGGTGTGTAGCCAACCCCCAACGGAAATCTGATCTCCACCCAAGATCGCCTTCAAAAACAATAAAGGAAAAATAATAAAACAAAATAACAAATAGTGTCCTGATGGATGGACAGCGAACAGAGGGGCAAAGTAAAGGCAAAGTCAGGGGGGCGAAGAGGGTTGTGCACAAGTCACTGGGTCAAACGAACCAAAAAGGGCTAGGCAGGAGTTGTGAAGGATGAAGCAAGGGTCAAAATCCGAGTCGAACAAGACGAGGCAAAGGTCATATACAAAATCCAAACGGCAAACAAATCAAAAGGGCTAGGCGAGAGTCGTTAGACAAACAAAAATCTGGTCATACACAAAGTCAGATTAATCCACAATTCACACACGCAAAGGGTTTGCAGAGCAAGTCTACCACAAACAATACAACAAAAAGATCCAGCAAAGATGCACAACTGCAAACTAAAGGTTTACAACAGAGGTCGTAACACACACATGTACATACACATACACACAAACATATGTACATTACACACAAAAGAAGATAAAAGAAGGTTTGCTCATATGATTTCTGCCTAGTTCATCATCTTCCTGCATCTTTTATGAATGTTTTCAAAATTCACAAATTAAACAGTCTAGTACACAATTATTTTCTTCCCTTTTAAGTAGTCGAGGACAAGTGCAAGAGTATATATTTTCCTTTCATCCAAGCAAAGCCACAAACAGTTGGTTTTATGCAAACAAAATAAAATGAATCTAAACAGCTTGCTGGGTCATTACCAAGTGAAATAAGCAACAGCTGGTTCACAGGCTAATGAAGCGAGCCGTGTGCTGTAAGGGAATATGTGTCTCTGCCATTTAATAACTTACAACACACAAACAGGGACATACCATTCTCAGACCTGACCCTGAATGGCTCACTTCTAAAATAAGCCTGACCTGAACCCAAACCCACAGGAAGGTGGCGGGACTGGGTCTATGGTTCAGCAGTGTGCGGTCAGAGGGGCGTATCCGGACGAGGCCTACAACCCCCATAAGCCCCTGCACTCAGAGCTGCCCAGGTGAAATATGACTAACATTGCATCTTAGAACAGAAGGTTTTTCACCACTGCAATTTTTCAGGAATGCATTCTTCCATTTCAATCTGAATGCACTTAACAGACAGGCCCTAAAAAAAACCAATAAACTGATGTGGCCAGAATTCATCCCCGCTCTGCTAATGTGTGAGAGCAGGCATTGTGTGTCCATGCACTAACAGACTAATCACGCTTTTTTTTTTTCTTAAACTGTTAGAACACGCACCACATAGAGCTCAGAACATACCATGGAGTGGGGTCGCATAACAGTCAGTCAGAGAACTGTGCTTGCAACTCTGAGGTTATCGGTTCGAATCCAAGGCAGGACCCTTGAACCCTTGAGCAATGGTGCTTAACCTGAAAGGCTTCAGTAAATGTCCAGCTGTTTCAACTGAGCTGCGTGCAAAAGATAAGCTGCTCTCGACTGAAGCATCTGCTAAGAGATTGTGTAATGCAAATGTAATGACCTTTTTTCTCCCCCAAACGGCTACAGAGGCACTGCTGTACCCGTTTAAAATATGACAACCCAATATAACCGAGGCTGTTGGACGGTAATCTGCATTGTATACTTCCATCCTTCCTGACGTGCGCACTTCTCCATCTCCACCTCATGCACTCGAAAGGCAAATTACACGATACGCAATCAGCCGGAACGGAACCGGACAGATCGGCCAATCGGAAGTGTGGAAAGGGGCCAAAGAGGCGGGCGCTTACCTGCGCTCTCTGTGCGGGCGGGGCTGCTGCCGGGAGATGAACGAGGCGCCCCACACCGGGCTGCTGTGGCTGTTCCGCAGCCAGCCCAAAGGGGGCGATGACGGGTAGGAGCCGCTGCGATACCCATGATCTGAGTCTGCCGAGGCTGAGCTGCCCATTGGCCCGCGGTCAGTGGGGGAGCGTCGGGGATAACGCTCCCTGAGGATGCTTAACTCGCCGGCCGCTGCAATATCTCAGACATGCGGATAGCTGCGGCGTGACGTGTCCGCGGCGGCAGGGGAGTCTGTCCGGCTCAGAACCAAACGGAGGGCCGGGCTCTTCAGAGTCCACAGAGAGTGCATTCCCACTGGATAGTTTTTTTTAAAGCGGTCCTTTAAAGCGTCACGCTGAGCGCAGTAATCCAAAAAAAAGTGAATTGCGGAGTTCGCGGGGAACTAGTGGCAAGCTAATGTCCATCACTTGCAGGTTGCTGGATCTGCATTCGCGCTATGAGGCTTGCCACAGTATCGGATATTCAGCAGCACAGAATACAATGTTGTACAAATGTTTTTATCATTGTTCTAACTTGCTAAACCCTCTAATATAATAACGGCAATGGGTAGAACACAAAAGACTACAGTGTGGTAACACTGAATGTCACGCTGACAAGTGGACAGTCTTCCTTTTGGGCAGGGCTGTAATCACTCGTTCAGGAAGGAAAGCACCAGGAATACAACATCGTGGCATAAGAGTTTTAGAAATTACGCAGCGCGCATTAGGTTACAAGGATGTGCAAGACTTGAGACTGAGCCAAGTTTCTCTTCCACCTGCGTCCAGTCTTCTTCCTCTTTCCAGGGAAAGACAGGAACTATAACTGTGCTGTCCTGTCACATCGGGCAAGAATTGTGCAAGAATTGGGCGTCCAAAAACCAAATCGAAACTAGTTAAGGATTTAATTGACACTATAGGCTACCGTTAAAAAATACAGATAGTTAGCTACACCGATGGAACATTTCTTAAAATCTCAAAATCAGTGTTTCGTTTTTTTTTTTAGTTTTTTTTTTAGATCAGACCAAACTAAATATCAGTATATTAGAGAAATTACAAACGATGCGTTGATGCTTTCGAAATTGTATATTTGAATGTTTTAATTTAGGCTATTTTGTCTACACGGAAACTAGACTGTATCAAATTTATATATAGTAAGACTTAAGTTACTTTATGGCGAATACACTATAACAAATGCGCAAGAACTCATTTTAGCACCACGGAAAGCTGCCATTGAGGATTCCCCAAACATCTAATTGAAGTGATTAAGTGACATTAGTGATTAAAGCGGATTCAGTGACTTGTCAAAGTCAAACGTTCACGCAGCGCCACGAATAAACCACGATGCGAATCTCCGAAGGCAATTTCACTGAAATTAAAATAATTAAAAGCTGAAATTAAATATTGCTCCTTAATTAAACTCTAAAGGCTCCGGCTCCGCCCACGAAGGGAACATTAAACTGCACAAATAAAGACCGCATCGCGTACAGGTAATCTTTGTCAAACGGGTAAACGTCTCTTGTCGACACCGTTACACGTAGCCTATGAGCACAACTTGGAAAAGCTGTCATCAATCTCATAGTGTGCGACTTTACGCCAATCCTCCCGCTCACCGGGGGACGGCAGCTGTTTTTGTGGGTGTTTGTACTCTCCCAAGAGCAGCGCAGGACGCACGATTACGTTCCAACTGCTGCCGCACCGACGCGTTAATATGAAATGAGTGGGCTTCTCTACACTTTTTTAACGTCAACCATGGGAAACCCATACACACGTCACATGAACCTTCGTCACTTTCATAAATAGGCCAACTATTTTTTTTTCGTCAGGCATGCGTACGTTCCTTAAGGAACTTTAAAGTATCCTTAATTAGAGAAATCGTTCAATGCGGTCACTGTGACATTCGGTCAAATTGCTTATCTGCGTTTTCTGACCGCGGTGACAATGCTGCAGCGGCTAAGATTGTACATAGACCAAGTGAAAATTGTAATATATAAATCAACAAAATAAACAAGATTGTTTCGCCGTTTACCTTAATACGACATAGGCTACTCCGATGGCGCGTTTTAAAGCGGATTCTGAATAAACCAACCACTTCATCTGCTGACACTTTCCAGGAGGCTAACTCGTGAGTTGAGAAAAATGGCAAGCACGGACACTTCTTAGCCTTATAAAAGGCAATTCAAACAATCATTGCGACGATGTAGGCTACTTTAGAGCAGTTGATCAGTTGTTGGTAATCGCCGTCATTCCGATAATTTCGCGTTCGTCTCCCCGCCGGTCCTGCACTTTCCTCGCGCAGTCCCTCTTCCCGTGGTCGGGATGCGGTGCAGTATGGATTTTGAGATCCCCACTTCTGCCGCTCACAGAGCCCCGGTCCATCCCAATAATTTACGTCTGTACGCACGGGAGGTCGTTTTCATCGCGTTATGGATATGTTTTTCTTGTAAACGGGGTTAGTTTTCTCCTCTCCGATAAGTGCAGTAAGCGCCCGTCCAATCTGTTCCTTCCAGCGGATTGCTGCCGAGTCCTCCACGCATGCGCCACAATAGATTTTAGAAAGGCAAAAGCGGGGTTGGGAGGGAGACAGCCGCTCACGTAGTATCTCCCCATTCTCCATGCAGTAATACTTATTAATATAGCACAAGTCGCCAGCGTGGAAATGACGCTACAAGGTCAAACAAGAAAAAATAACTTTTATTCAGAAATGAAAATGTTAAAATGCACGCGTCTGCACTAGCATCCCGACCAGACATGGAGATGTTTTTTTTTTTTCCACCGGATTAAGACCCAACCAATATTAATAATCCATGGCCTTGATATAGGCTATCCTATGTCTCATTTTTATAAGCCGGTGTTAAAAAATAAAATAAAAAAACAATCTTACAACGCAATTGTCAATGCAAATAGAGGTAGATATTGCGGGCCCATGACGAGTTGTCTGACAAATGGGCTTAGCATGCTGTGAAATTTAATTACACGTGCGCAAGCAGCGGCGGTTCAACTCTGAAAATGACCCACTCCCAGCTGAACTTTACACACCAGCTGAACTTTCTGTGTACCTTCTAATATAAGATGCTTCACTGGAAAGAATGCGATTGGCCGCTCATTCTTAACATAGGCCTATAATGTATGTGAGCGGGTAGGCCTGCCTACGTTCGGCAGCCATACCAATCATGCACTCTGCTGCTGCTGAAGCTAAGCAGGTGTGGGCTTGTTTAGTACTTGGATGGGAGGCCTCCTGGGGAAACTAAGTTGCTGGTGGAAGAGGTGTTGTTGGGCCAGTAGGGGGCGGTCTTCCCTCTGGTAAAATGAAAAATTATCCCCAATGCCCCAGCGCAGTAATGGGGACGCTGTGCTTGGAGACGCCGTCTTTCAGATTCAACATTAAACCAAGGTCTTGGCTCACTGAGGTAATTAAAAGATCCCATGACACTCTTAGCAAAGAGTAGGAGTTTCTCCAGTGTCCTGGCTAAATTCCCAACCTGGCTCTTTCAACCTGCCACCAAAACCATCCCCTGAATCAATTGGCAACACACTGTTCTCTCCCTCTCCACCCTAGCTGACGTGTGGTGAGCAAAATGGCAGCCGTGCATCAACCAGGAGGGTGTTACACATCGGTGATGGTCAAGGCGAGTTTCCCCTCACCACTGTAAAGCGCTTTGAGCGTCTAGAAAAGCAGGATATAGCTAAACGTAATGTTCTATCGATCTATCTACATGACACATTCTGACAGCTGTAGAATGTAGTTTCAACGTTACACGGTGGTGAAAGGCGTGAAGAGCGTATTACAGGGGATTCGAACAGGCATACTCCTGTGGATAACGGTCCCGAAGGAGACTAGCTAGGCCTACCTCAGAAGGAGAGATGAGAGCTTTCAGAGGCATGCAGTGATGTGCTGTCCTTACACCATTAGGGACAGCAGGAAACCGTACCATGACACAGGAAACGTGGTTCAGACCAAAGTTATTCCAAAGTGGAAAATGTTGTTGAAAATGCCCCCAGAACAATTCTGCAATAAACTTTCAAATAATGAGCTTTTTCTGCGCTGGGCTCAAACAACTGACAAGTGGTGAATCACGTGTACAATTTTAAGGTTACCCACTGATGGCTATAGCTACTCCGATACCAAAACTGCCCGATCCAGACTGTGGCGTTTATCATTTATCTATTTTGGTGGTCAACATGTTTGCGGTATTTTTGTAACAGAACATTTATATAACTAAGCAACCAAAATGAAATTCAAATGAAATAAAGAACATTTGAAAAACATTAGTATAGGGTAATACGAATGTCATAACACAAAACAATATTTCCAGAGAAATATCGAAAAGATAGGCCTACATAAAAATCAACAGCTCTTACTGCACAAACATAAATATAAAATACGAACAAGAACTTCTAAGATGGCCACTGCACCGCGCTCAGAAGGTTCAGGTCCAATGTCACTGAGATTATGGCCAGGAGGATGGGCTGGGATGATGGGAATCCATCTGACAGGCCTGACAGAGGAGGCCGGCATCCTGACATCAAAATGGCTGACCTATAAATCACTGAGCAGGCCTCCATTCTAAGCTAGGAGGCATTAATCAGAATGGGCCATCTCAGACTCCTCTGACCCCAGGGGGCACTTCGAAATCAGTGCAGGAAGCAAAAATGCATCTCACTCTCTCTTGTTTTAGTATCGTAAATGGTACCCACTTGCCATCTGAAGTATTTCATAATTTTGGTATAAATATAAAAGTGCCCCAAATACAAAAAATTGGTGAAAATGCAAAAGGGTGTTCACTAAAGGGTTTACTACTGAGACCTCCTTGACCACAAGTGTGCAATCTGAGGGTGATATGCAGAACTACTAAAGATCTATGAAGGAAAATGTAAGCAGTGTACCCTGGTGTCCCTTGGTGTCAATCCAAATGGCCAAATTGTGCATTGCTGTACATCGTAAAATAATCGTATATTTAGTTACTAATCAACTTTTTTGACTGATAAAATATTTTCATCAGTTGAGTGTAAGATATCAAGGGGTCTAAACCTATCCAAAACAAAAATGTTTTAAACCCATTATAAGGCATACACATTGATATCGGATATCACATTGGATGGGGGCAGGGCAACATTTTACATATGTTACCAGGGGAAAAATCGGTTCAGGAGGTAAGAGCAGTCGTCTGGCCATCGGAGGGTTGCCAGTTCGATCCCACCTGGGTGTGTCAAAGTGTCCCTGAGCAAGACACCTAAATCCACAATTTCTCCTGACGAGCTGATTGGAACCTTGCATGGCAGCCAATCGCCGTTGGTGTGTGAGTGTGTGTGTGAAAGGGTGAATGAAAGCTCCAATTGTACAGCACTTTGGACAAAGGCGCAATATCAGTGCAGACCATTTACCATTTTAGCATTTATGATCACTCAAGGGAAAGTGTACATTCATCCTCAATTCAGCCATTTTAGCTCAGAGGTTGGTCTAGAACCTACTTCCTGAGCCTGGTCTCTGATGCTCTGATGAGTTCCCCCAGCTCATAAAGAACACTTAAACAGAGCGCTCCCGGGGAAGAGGCTCTTTAGCACTAACATTCTCATAGACCAAAATATCCTGAGGGACCGTCAGATATGCCCAGTTTAGAAGTCTAAAAGTTCAGAGCAATAACACCCTCTTTTCGGACGCAAGTACCCAATATTTTCAAGCCAATCACTTAAGCTTTGCACAGGCAGGCCTAAGATGCAGACAAGCCCAAAATGCAGGCAGGCCTAAGATGCAGACAAGCCCAAAATGCAGGCAGGCCTAAAATGCAGGCAGGCCTACAGTACAGGCCTAAGGTACAGGCAGGCCTAAGGTGCAGGCCTAAGGTGCAGGCCTAAGGTGCAGGCAGGCCTAAAATGCAGGCAGGCCTACAGTACAGGCCTAAGGTACAGGCAGGCCTAAGGTGCAGGCCTAAGGTGCAGGCAGGCCTAAAATGCAGGCAGGCCTACAGTACAGGCCTACGGTACAGGCAGGCCTAAGGTGCAGGCCTAAGGTGCAGGCAGGCCTACAGTACAGGCCTAAGGTACAGGCAGGCCTAAGGTGCAGGCCTAAGGTGCAGGCCTAAGGTGCAGGCAGGCCTACAGTACAGGCCTAAGGTACAGGCAGGCCTAAGGTGCAGGCCTAAGGTGCAGGCCTAAGGTGCAGGCAGGCCTAAAATGCAGGCAGGCCTACAGTACAGGCCTAAGGTACAGGCAGGCCTAAGGTGCAGGCCTAAGGTGCAGGCAGGCCTAAGGTGTAGACAGGCCTAAGGTGCAGGCAGTGATTAAAACATAAACTGCGAGAGACAGGGAGGTGGCTAAAGAGCGATAGGAGGTGTGTCAGCCTCTGCACACGCACTGCAGCAGTAAGTGCTGTTCCAGATGGTGAGGCGATGCCTTTAGACCTCTGGAGATCTGGCCATCTGCGTTTCCAGGGTAGCTCCCAGGCCCCTGCAGATGAGTGATAGCGAGTGAATGCTCCATGAAGAAAGTACACCAAAACCTCCTGTTACACACAAGCTGGGCCTGTAGCCACAGACAGGCACTTGGGCCCTGGCTCCGGGACTAATCATACCCAGTTTGATTAGGAAGGCCATATACAGACTCTTCGTGGTAAGGAACAGCGTGAAATCATGCGCCTCTCGTTGGAACTTTGCCATTGGCCCAAAAGGAACACAGTGGTGCTCAAAGAGGAAGAGGAGAGGAGGAACGTCAGGCCGGGCAGTAGAGACCGCTCTTCTGATGTTCGGATGAGATGGGTGAAAAACCCAAGCTCCAGCTCCAGCCCCACTTCCACCCCTATGTACTCAGTCAGAACTGCAAGCTTCCCTCAGAAAACGAGCGAGCGCTGGAGTCTTCCGGCCCTTTTAAAGCAGCCGTTGCCCTTCCTTTGAGCTCGTATCAGAAAAAAAAAAGAAAAGAAAAAAGCAGAAACCAAAAAAAAATTGCTTATCATAACGACTGTACTTATTTACATTAAGACCTGAAGTGCTCTACTCGAAGCCTCAAAGTCCCTTCAGCGGACTGCAGACGGAGTGAAGTCATGGCGTTTGTTTTTCCACAGGGCAATCGTTGCCTTCGTTAACGGAGCCCAATCTCCAGACCAGTTTGCACTCGCGAGAGCCGGCCCGCTCCGTGACCGCAAGCTTTATCGCGGCTGGCGGCGCGCTACGACACGTTTGTTTGTCGTTTTCCCACATTCTCACCGAGTCTGCGCAAAAAACACCCCACCCCTCGGCCCAGGGGCAGATGCCAATGATCCTAAACACGCTCATGACTCATACCTCTTTCACAACGATTTCTTTAATAAGGAAATCGGTGTTTGAACAGCATCCGGACTGGCCCTCGGTCAAACATGGGACGCCTCACAGTAGCTTCAGGCTAACGGAAAAGAGCGAATGGAAGCCTGACGAATTATCCCCCCCCAAAAAACACTGGGTGACACATGGCTAGGAACAGGCTGTACCACCACAAAAATCTGGCTTAAAAGCAAAGTGTGGCATTGGTGTTGTGGAAAAAGTGAAAGCAGCCCAGATGTTTCTCCTCGTGATGGCCCTGGAAGGGTTTTTGTGAGGTCAGGCTTATGACATCAGCAAGGCCAGGCCACCATAGGGTCCAGGGGCACGCTCAGGTTAAAAACACAACCTGTCAGAGACCAGACAATTCCTTTAACAATGTTTCTCAATTAATCTCATAACTTGGCCTGGTGATTACACCACCATTTTTAAGTCAGATAGCCATATGGTATAAAACGATGCCGGTTGGCAACTAAGCTGGCTAGTTCACTATTAAATTAACATCAGTTCAGTTAGCTTCCAGTAAGCTGTCTGACAGCCAAGCTTGGGCATCTTGGGTGGGCCCTGTCTTGCCAGGTTCAATGGGGTGAATCAGGGCAAACAGCCAGCTAAACACCTGCTTACAAACCCTGACACCAGCAACATAACCTGGATGGAGGGATTTATGGCGATTACAAAAGAACAGTTTTGCCCATTTGCCTATTTCTGGAATGTGACGGTGACAGCTAATTTTCAGACCATAAAATTCTTTGTGAATCTTGGGTATGTCACATGTGCACAAATAAACAGATCCTGCACTCTTCAACAGCTGACACCTGGATGCAATGGTCAGCAATAAAACCACATACTTCTGGGCCCATCTTGAAAGTTCCTGCATTCTGCGCCCCGTGCTAAATCGCCAATGATATTACAAACTGGGATCTCAGCACACGCAGAGGTACTTCCTGGATTTCATAAACTATTGAAACGGAAGGTAGACAGGCAGTACATCTCAGTCTCTATTCTCATAAGACCCGGGTCGCGTCCGAATCAGCTTACTTGCCGACTCAGACCCTGCACTTCCCTGTCTGTCGGTGACATAGTCCCGCCCCCTTCCGCTGGATAACTTCACACAAGCGCATGTCCCCGTTTGGTATAAAGGCTTGGAAACGCTGTGTGAGCTAAGCGCATTTCACACCTTACTTTTTTTCCTTATTTCCAGTCAGTACAGGGACAGAACGCGGACTGACACCGCTACGTTTCGGTGGAACTGAAGAGAGGACTTGACCTGAATTAACGTCCTCACCGCCCCCCCCACCCGACATCACCCTGGACATTATCTGTCATGACTCATGCGAAACCGCCAAGGCAACAGCCACGCTGTGTCTAAAACGTTACTCAATTTTTCTGGTTGGATTCAGAATGTGAAACTTCTGTGTAGTTTCATTTCACAAGTATCTTTTGGATCATTAACCACGTACATCGAACACAAAACAGCCCAAACTGCTAAAAGCGTGTGAAATTAGCCTACAAGTGGTCATAGCCCAGACCACATCTACTTTAAATCTAAAAAATAAAGACACGGTTATCTGCGGTATCAACAAGAAAATTATAATGATGGAAGTTAACTTAAGGAATATATAACTTTAGTTGGTTTTCCATAACACGTCACATGACATCATGTGATAGAATCCAGCTGGAGCTAAGATAGTTCACTACAGGGGAATACGCATCTCAGAAGATACATAATTTAATGTTGCCGCCAGCGGCTCCCGTTAGCACTCTTTGAAGTAATCCTAAAGTAAACTATAAGCAGCAGCTACAACAACAAAGAACGCACTCAATTACGGTTGCTTATAGCTTCCACGTCGTGAGCTAAACTAACATAGGTGTATGATAACATGGTACACGTACATGTGACATGAAGTTCGCTATAAGATAATAAACAAGACATAGCCTACTCTGGATAGCTACATAACGTCCTTATCGCTAGCTTGCTGTTGGAATTACTCATTCTGTGCAAATAATTTCCCAGTGACTGTACTGTAACGAGTGTCAATTCTTGTTAAGTGAACTTAACACGGAAATGTCATGTGTATAATAAACCAGGTTTGCCTGTTATCCTGTTTGACTAACGATTGCGTGATCTCAAGTCTTCTGCAAAGTTGGTCTTTAGTTTATCACCACGACCTCATCTTGTTTCCTCCCGGAGTTTAGCTAGGCATCGAAAAGTTTTCATGTCCAGATTGACATTCCACGGAGACAACATCGATCTTACCCAGCAAGCTAACTAGTGGCGTTAGCTAGCGAACTGACATATAACGCTAGGGCCACGGCGTTAACAGCACCTTATATTTGCAATTTATGTGGAAATAATGATGGGGGTTTAAGCAAGCAGTTTGACAGTGAGATTAACGTTACCTCTGACTAAATACTGTACTACAAACAAAAAGTAAGTTAGGCTAACTTACTCAATGCATTTAGTCAAAGAACACATGAATAAACGACACATAGCCTAGACAGAGTCGATAGACAACTCTTCCAGCACACAGCTTGATGGCAAGGTGAGGTAATGCTGGCTGGACAACTACAGTGAAGACAATAGCTCGAACGTTACAACAGTCAGTTGTTGAATGAAACATCATGCTTACCTGTGAAGAAAAGACAAACCGATGGAGCCAGCAAGTAGCTACCGAGCTTGCCGATGTTTGGAGGCACAGTAGGCGGGCTGACAGCCCTTGTCACGGCTCGGCTTGGCTATGGTTGCCGCAGGGGTATTAACTTTTCCTTATCCAAACGAGTATTCTTGCATAGATTCCATTTAGCTCGCTAGCAAGCTAGCTAAGTAACGATACATTTGGCTCGATGCGCAGATTGACTAGCCTATATTGTATGTATTGTGTTTGGTTATACCGTAACTACAACTGCACTGAGCTGCCAGCAAATATCCTTTGAAATCCCTCCGACTTTCGTTTTTGAAATACGTTGAAACTACTTCACCTTATAGCACGTCCAGGAAGGGGAATTACAGAGAACAGAAATAAGAATATATTTACGAAGTGAACGCAGCCAACCAAAATATTGTCTGATTTCTTTTGCCTTATCTTCCGCTGATTGCGTACAATATGTTCGAGAATAACTATTTAGAACTACACTTCCCGTTGTGCACCGACGAAAAGGATACGGGATAAATATCCGGGTAATCTCTGAAAGAAAGATGTCGCTAAACAGATCCTTTATACAATACAGATGTGCCTAACCGGTGCGTATCGAATCTGCACACAATAACTGCAGTTTATTATTTTACACGCGAATTTAGCCAAAATGTTTATCTACTAGTAATCTGTTCAATAGCGCGTCTCTACATTAGACACGTTCATTTTGAGGTTGTATACTGCCACGCAGTGGCCCAGTGAGATACCCAGTTGTTCCTCAAAGTCCAGAACACGAGAGCACACAGTATTCATGTTTATTCTTCTGAAATGTAAAAATTAGGCCTATGCATTATGCAAATTGATTCTATTGATTCGGAGCTATTGATTCTATTATTTGTGCGGATGTCTGTAGATTTAGATGATCTGTTGCTGAGGCAAGAAGCAATGTAAATGAGATATCGATATTTTAGTAAACAGGGATTTCGGAGGCAGAGCTTACTTGTCAAATTAGACAATTGGCTCCCCGCTTCACAAAACAGAAATGTTACAGTGCCACAAAAAAGTATCTGCCCCCTTCCTGATTCCCTGTATTACTGCATATTTGTCTCACTGAATAGTTTCTGTTCATACACCGATCAGTTACAACATTGAAACAATGTGGTCTTTATTTTGTTTTAAATATGAAAAATTCTACAGGTCCTGGAGCACCTCTTAAGACGTGATCATGAGCAGCAGTACGTACCAATTTACTGAAATAACAAAAAAATGCACCCCCTAAAAAGGTTTTTGCAGGTGGTTGTAATGGTGTGGCTGGTTGGTGTTTATTCACTTGGGCCAATTCCATCAATCAGATAATAGCCTACATTATTTCTATATGGTATAAGTGTGGGCTGGCTCCGTTTTGGTGTGCCGGCTAGCCACTTGCTGCGTACCGGCAAACCATTTAAAAAGACAGTATCGGCACCGTTTGATGCGCCGGATTTAAATGTGGAGTGGAAAACACACCCACCCGAAGTCGATTCATTTGAATTGGTACGTTGTGAAAGCATGCTGGGAACAGTAGTTCACATAAAAATATCATCTTATCATAATATCAAGCAAACAAAATTCCCACCTGGTCCATATGAACTTGTGTGACTGCCTAAAGTAATAGCAGTAACTTAGCATCATTTCTTGTTGAATGTACTAATAATGGACTTTCTTCCAGTCTTCAGACAAATAAAGTACAAATATAAAATGACTGCATCTTCCCGGAATAACAAAATGAGTCCGCACAAAAGGTTTATATCAAACATCACATGTACACTATCGTGCCTCTGTTAGATAATGTCCGAACCACACTTGCATTCAAACACGAAAATCACCAGTTTCGTCGCTTCGCCTTTCTGGGACCAATACAATACATTAAAAATATTTTGGTGAGGCAATATATTTAAGACAATGCAGCACGGATGGTGCAGTGGGTAGCACTGCCACCTCACAGCAAGGAGGTCCTGGGTTTGAATCCCCGTCGGCCACACTCTGTGTGGAGTTTGTATGTTCTCCCTGTGTTCGTGTGGGTTTCCTCCCACAGTCCAAAGACATGCAGGTTAGGCTGATTGGAGAGTCTAAATTGCCCATGGGTATGAGTGTGAGTGAATGGTGTGTGCCCTGCGATGGACTGGTGACCTGTCCAGGGTGTATTCCTGCCTTAGGCTCCAGCCCCCCTGCGGCCCTGTTCAGGACAAGCAGGTTCAGATAATGGATGGATGGAATATATTTAAGACAGGTGTACATATTTCAATGTATTCCATATGCAGTTTTCATTTTATTTCCTCTGCGCTCTGTATGGTTCATGCAAAATTCTTTTGATTCAAGCCACAGTGACATTCAGAAGTAAACAGGAAGCACTCAGCGCAAACACAGGCTTCGGGCCTGCTTTGAACTTAGCCTTACTGATGAACAACTGTAGCTTTAACCAGGGGTCCCAGCTGTGGGACCCAATTAGCCTCGTTCCACCAGGAAATGAATGGGTCCATTTTAGCCAGTGGGGTCTACAGGCAGCTGTGTAGACACCCCCTGGCACCTACAGCTTACCAGCAGCGAGAGATGTGCTTCTGTGCCTTCCGGTCCCAGTTCTCACGGAGGACTGGCTGGTCTGCAGTAGGTGACTTGTGTAGCCAGACAAGGGCGGTCCTAAAGGGGTGGCTGATACCCCTAAAATCTGACTGGCCACCCCAGTACCACCCCGCAAGGAGTCTGTCTGCTATAACGTTATCAAGACCCCGTTTTTAACAAGACACCATCTTTCCCGTTTTACTGCCTTCCAAATGTGCATCAAAAGGGCAAAAGGGACTTTTGCACGTGAAAGCACTAAAGAAAACATAAATAACCCCAAAAATGTTTTGTGTGTGCAAAGCCAGGGGAAATGGTGGCCACCCCCAGACAACCATTTGACCCCCCTTGGCCACCCCAGTAAAAAAAAATCACAGAAGCGCCCCTGTAGCCAGAGGCTTGCATGCAATTTACCCACAGTTCGCCCTCCTACCATTGGCAAGGGGCAAAAGTAGCAATTCCAAATTAAGAAAACAACTTCTTACATTATGTGTTAGTTTGGTTGGTGGATATGGAGTAGTCTTGTGAAAAATATAAATTATATAAAGACAATGAGTCACGCTAATAATAAGACAAGGGTACCAGTTGGATATAAGATTTATACAAAATACAAAAATAACATTTTTAAGGCTTGGCTGCAACAGCCCAGAAGAGACCCTGCAAAACGCCTGAGTTAAACTGAAATCATGAACCCATTTTTCTGTCTCCAGCACTGCACTGTAATAGTGTAATAAATGGGAAAATACTTGGCCCCTTCCTTTTCTTAAAGTAGAAAGTAGAGGTTGAATGAGTCATCCTTGCCCAGCTTCAATGACATATTGTCATTGTCATCTATGTACTGTCATTTGTTGATTAGGGGAGATCCGTGTCTGTTGTGACAGAGTCCAATGTTACCCAATCTTTATGCGGCCAATCAGAAACAAGCTAGCCTGCTCTAAATAACATTGCACACCGCCATACACGTCCAATTTCGTGCTCAGAAAACATTGAGTAACAATCGACCCCGTGCCACAACAGACCCCAATCTGTTGCATGCATTTTATCATCAACCTTCTTCCATTATCAAGCAGGGAGTTTTTCATTGCCACTGTCACCCTAGGCACGGTCAAGGGGGCTTCAGGCCAGGGCCTCTGTAAAGCTGCTTTGTGACAATTCCATTTGTAAAAAATAAAAAAATAAAAAACCCCACCATGCACATTGAATTGAATCAAGTGATTATACAAGAAATCACTTCCATTTCCTATTCACTGTTGCATTTACGGTCAGATGAAAAGCACTAATTCATATTCATCCCCATTGAAATAATATCGCTGAAAGTTTGAGTTTGAGAGCTGGATCTCAAATGCAGTAGAACCAAGGAGATACAAATGCATTCGATATGGAGCCTTTTCATAACTTTACCACCAAAATACACCAGTATTAAAAATATAAACCCTTTACGAATTGGAAAGTGAAAATCAATAACCGAAAACGTGGCAAACAAGATCTTTGAAAATTCATTCATATTTATTTTGATGTCAGCTTTCGTATGATACATGCATCTCCTAATCTTTTGTCTCAAATGATTGGATTTTGTTCTGTGCCTTCTATATCAAACATGATATAGCAAGTTGAGTTTCCCACATAGGGTTGTGTTGCAATAATGCAAAGACGGCAGGTTTCAAATGGAAAGTTCACTAGTTTCTGGTGGACACTCACCTTTTTGTGTCAGTGATAATGAGCTAGCTGAAGGACAATGGAGACATTTGGATAAATTAATTCCCATTAGATTGACGGGTCGGACTGAAAGTGAGGCTTGTATCTCTGAGGTTCTACTGCAGTGGTCCTCACTCCTGGTCCTGGAGAGCTGCAGGGTGTGCTGGCTTTTGTTGTTACATGGCATTTCATTTATCAATAAAAGCAGTTAATTACAATTAACTCACCTCTCCTGGTTTCTGGTGTCTGAATTGGTTGCTGACATTAAGGCGAAAACAAAAACCAGCACACCCTGCAGCTCTCCAGGACCAGGAGTGAGGACCACCGTTCTACTCAATAGCAGAAGTAAAGATTTTCAGTTCCCTTAAACATGTTGTGTCCTCCGATACGTTTTCTACCAGTTCCCACCCAAAATCCAGAAACACATTTCACAATAATGCAGGGATCCTTGTTCCTGTGACCACACACTCAGCATGCATGGCTCACTCACACAGGCCAGAAATATAAACTTATAACCATGTGTACAAAGTATGACATTTCAGTAATTTCAGCACATAATGGACCTGGTCTGTCTCAAGTTAACTGCATGCTTTGGTGGACCCACGAGGAATCGCATCCTGTGCTTTCCCCGGTGGGGTTCCTGTGAGGTGTGGCGCCCCCAGGGGAGCTGACTGACCACCCCCACCCCCCGCTCACACTTTTCTGCTGCTGAACGGAGATCGAGGTGAAGGCGCGATGATGTCACTTCTTCTTCCACACCTGCTGTCCAGCAATGTAAGTCTCCCTGACGTTGAGGTCATCGTCCAGCATTGCAAAGTCTGTTTCGGAGAGGGGAAGGGAGCAGTGAATGAGTGACACATTCCGCACCCGCACTATCCCCCCTGAAGGCTGTTTTATACACCTGCGGCGTACACGTTAAAAACACGCTGTGTGGAACACGCCGTTGCAAACCACGTCCGCAAAGGTGTTGCCTAACTCAATAATTTAAAAGCGTGTAGTCAGCAACCGCTGTCTGCATACGGCGCACAGACAGTGACTGGATGACAAGTGATGTCACATCCTCAAATATTAGTTAACTTCCTGTTGTAAATTTAAATATAGAGCAGTTAGATTAGACGAAATTGGAAGAGGTTTGATGATACCTGCATACTTTATCAATAAATATATTTATATTTCATACCAGATATATAAATGATGCTCAAGTATAAATGCTTGCCTGTTCACGAGTGCCCAACACAACACAAATCACACATCCTTTGCCGACGATGTAGAAGTATAAAACAGCCTTAATGTCTGTCAACATCACTGGGATAACATCCTCAATGCCTTCCATTGACTCACACTCATTTACTCTTCTCTTATACCAAGTAACCATTCACCTCACTCAACCTTTTATTTCATTACACCAACTTATTCATACGATTATCTAATCAGTCAATTGTGTGGCAGCAGTGAGGAGCTTCAGTTAATGTTAACATCAACCATCAGAATGGGGAAAAAATGTGATCTAAGTGACTTTGACCGTGGAATGATTGTTGGTGGCAGACAGGGTGGTTTGAGTATATCAGAAACTGCTGATTTTATGGGATTTTCACGCACACTAATCTCTAGAGTTTGCAAAGAATGGTCCAAAAAAGGAAATGCTGACGAAAACGCCTTGTTAATGAGAGATGTCAGAGGTATCAGTAGTATAGCAGCACATGCACACACAGTGCAGCGTGGACTGAAAGAGGGAGAGCGCCCCCTGCTGTGGTGGCTGACCTGCGTCGGTGCCGTAGTCCAGAGTGCCCTTGCGATGGGTGAGGCCCAGGAGCTGAGCTGGGTGCAGGGAGGCAGCCTCCAGAGCAGCTTCTACACTGCAGCCTGAGGAGAGAGAGCGTGCACTGAGACTGAGCACCAGCACACTACACACACACGCACACACGCACACACACTACACACTACACACTACACACTACACACACACGCACACGCACACACGCACACACGCACACACGCACACACGCACACACACACACACACACACACACACTACACACCACACATGCACACACACTACACACTACACACTACACACACACACAAACACACACACTACACACCACACATGCACACACACTACACACTACACACTACACACACACTACACACTACACACTACACACATGCACACACACACACCTATACACACTATACACACACCTACCTACACACGACAGACACACCTACCTATACACAGCACACACACTTATACACACTACACACACACCTACCTACAGACACACCTCCAGACACAAACACACACACACACACACACACACACACACACACACAATACAATCACAGATGCATCTACACAAACTCACAATACACACGTCTCCACATAGATCTACCTATACACACATACACTCACACACCCACACACGCACACACACACACAAGGTAACGGAGGGAGGATCCAGACAGGCTCACCTGAGGCCTGTCTAAAGTGTCTGATGCACATGTCCATGGTTGCGATGCTGCCACAGAGAGTCTTGGTACCTGCACAGAAATGAGTGAGCTCAACTACAGACAGCACTCACTCAGCTCAGAAGAGTGACATTAAAATTAAGACAAACAACATTGCAGAAAAAGAACGACAAAAAAACTTTCATAAGGTTGGAAACAAGTTTAAAAATGATTGGGAAGAGGTCCTGACGAAGTCAAACGGCTCCACAGCTCCACAGCTCTGAGGTTCTGCGTACATGCAGAAATGTGAAATGTGAAAGTAGATGTTAATCCCAAACCTGCCACGTAGGCGTTGAGGCCGTCGATCTCGATGACCTGCTGCCCCAGAGTGTGGCGCCCTGGGGGCAGACCCATGGCCGTTATGGCATCAGTCACCAGCACCAGGCCTGGGGGGGCAATAGTAACGGCAGTTACACAGCACAGCACAAAAGCACGCTCGCTCACACACACGCACGCTGTCAGGCATATACAGTGGCTTCAGAAAGTATTCAGACCCCTTCACTCTTTGCTCTATATAAGGGTATAGAGTGATGGGTGTATTAGGGTATAGAGAGACGGGTGTGGTGGGTATATAAGGGTATAGAGAGACGGGTGTGGTGGGTATATAAGGGTATAGAGAGACGGGTGTGGTGGGTATATAAGGGTAGAGAGATGGGTGTGGTGGGTATATAAGGGTATAGAGAGACGGGTGTGGTGGGTATATAAGGGTAGAGAGATGGGTGTGGTGGGTATATAAGGGTATAGAGAGACGGGTGTGGTGGGTATATAAGGGTATAGAGAGACGGGTGTGGTGGGTATATAAGGGTATAGAGAGATGGGTGTGGTGGGTATATAAGGGTATAGAGAGACGGGTGTGGTGGGTATATAAGGGTATAGAGAGACGGGTGTGGTGGGTATATAAGGGTATAGAGAGATGGGTGTGGTGGGTATATAAGGGTATAGAGAGATGGGTGTGGTGGGTATATAAGGGTATAGAGAGACGGGTGTGGTGGGTATATAAGGGTATAGAGAGATGGGTGTGGTGGGTATATAAGGGTATAGAGAGACGGGTGTGGTATATAAGGGTATAGAGAGATGGATGAGGTGGGTGTATAAGGGTACAGAGTGATGGGTGTGGTGGGTATATAAGGGTACAGAGTGATGGGTGTGGTGGGTATATAAGGGTACAGAGCATGGCTCACCTGCAGGGTGGGCGCGGTGTGCGATGCGCAGGGCTGCGGGGTTGGTGTGGATGCCATCGGCGATCATCCCGTAGTACACCATGCGGTCGGCGGGCACCTGGTCACTGGTCAGGAGCCCCACGATGCCGGGGTCCCTGTGGTGAAACTGAGGGGCACAGAGTCAGACTGACTGCCAGCCTAGCAACAGAACCATCCACTGCTGTTACAGCAGATAGTTAATCAGTTATTCAGCGAATGCCTTTACCCAAAGCAACTGACAATTAATTAGACCTAGCTCAAAGGCTGATCGCTACAGGCTGCTCCATAGGCTGTGTGTGTTCCACGCGTGTTCTGTGCGTGTTTTGCGCGTCATTGTTCCCACAACCGGAAAAAATATATATATATCACCGTCCATTGTTGTTACAATTGTGGTGTGGACCCCGCCATCCACTTGAGAATGATTTTTAAAACAACCTATTTATAGTTGTGGTAATAGTTAGCAGGGGGCCGCCTGTAGCCTAGTGGGAGCCGGAAGGTTGATGGTTCAAACTCCGGTGTCGTCACGATATGATCCGTACAGCTGTTGGGCCCTTGAGCAAGGCCCTTGAGCAAGGCCCTTGAATGTCTCCCGCTTAGTCAAATCAACTGTCAGTAGTAACAGTAATTTAGTTATGATCTGTAGCATGGACGGGTCTGTAGTGTGAACGGGTCTGTAGCGTGGGCGGGTCTGTAGTGCGGACGCGTCTGTAGCGTGGGCGGGGTCTGTAGTGTGGGTGGGTCTGTAGCGTGGGCGGGGTCTGTAGTGTGGGTGGGTCTGTAGCGTGGGCGGGCTCTGTAGTGTGGGAGGGTCTGTAGTGTGGGTGGGTCTGTAGTGTGGGCGGGTCTGTAGTGTGGGTGGGTCTGTAGTGTGGGAGGGTCTGTAGTGTGGGCGGGTCTGTAGTGTGGGTGGGTCTGTAGTGTGGGCCGGTCTGTAGTGTGGGTGGGTCTGTAGTGTGGGCAGGTCTGTAGTGTGGGCGGGTCTGTAGTGTGGGCGGGTCTGCAGTGTGGGGCTGAACTCACAGGCAGCATGGCGTTGAAGAGGTGGGTGATGAAGCTGGCGCCCTGCTTCACCGCGTCCTCTGCCTGGGACAGACTGGCCACCGAGTGCCCTGCAACACAAAACACGGCCGGGTAACACAAGCACAGAGTGCCCTGCAACACAAAACACGGCCGGGTAACACAAGCACAGAGTGCCCTGCAACACAAAACACGGCCGGGTAACACAAGCACAGAGTGCCCTGCAACACAAAACACGGCCGGGTAAACCAACGCACAGGCGGGTAACACAAGCGGCCAAAGTCGTCAGGGTGCCTGGTCATGCTGAGAGAGGGAGCTCACTAGTGCCACTGCGGTTGGCTCCAGTGCAGGTCATTCAGATTCAGATGTAAAATCAGTGGTGCGGTCAAAACATTTTCCCCAACAACAAAATGTTTTTGCGATCTGTGTTTTTTTGTTTTTTTTGTTTTTTTTCCCCGTCTCATGCCTGTCCATCTGCCAATTTTCTGTAAGTTATTGTGTTTTTAGAACAATAGAGCAATAGAGCAATATTTTGAATTGGATGAATCAGGGGCCGATTTCTCTCTCTCTCTCACACGCTTCGTGGAGGAGCCACATCGGCTTCCCTACTGCGCAGTCTCTGGCTCCAAATTGTACAACATGACAGGTAAAATGCTTCTCTCAAGCCCATGGATAGTCAGTGGGTGCTGTAACAGGCACTTATATTTTTATACAGTCTATGGTTAAAACCAGTGGCCTCCAATCCTGGTCCTGGAGAGCTACTGGGTGTGCTGGTTTTCCTTGTTACTCTGCACTTCATTAATCAATTAGAGCAGACGATTACACAGATAACTCACCTCACCTGGTTACCTGGGTCGCAACAGGGTGCTGATTTTAAGGTGAAAACAAAAGCCAGCAGACCCAGTAGCTCTCCAGGACCAGGGTTGAAGACCACTGCCTTAAACCCTCCGCCCTCCGGGAGAGAGGGGCTATTTTAGCGACCGGTTCCCGTGGCGACGCCACCCACCCAGCGAGACGGTGATGCCCCTCTGCGCCAGCTCCCTGACCACCGGTAGGCTGTTGGGCAGCTCCGGTGCCAGCGTCACGATGCTGACTTTGTCCAGCTGCCCGTAGGTCTCCAGCAGCTCACCGGCGCCCCCCGTGTTCAAACTGCGGAGGTACTTCTCAGGGTGAGCCCCCTTCTTCTCCAGACTGATGAAGGGCCCCTCCAGGTGAAGCCCTACAGAGACAGCCAGAGCATCTCATTCCCGACCCGGGGATTATGAGGCTTTATCCAGGCTCTGAGTGGTTTTGAGACATTGAGCTTCAAAGATACCAAAATGAATGGGCTCCAAGCAGATGCAACTTTTGCAATTTTGCATTTTTTCATACTCTTAGACTGTATTCTTGTCAAAAATGTGAGTTAGAACCATATAATTCTAAGGTCTCGCATTGGCAGCACAGACAGATGTGTTGTACCGAAACTATCGCTTTTGCAGTCTCCGGCTTTTAAACAGATTCGCTTGACGTTACCAGTCAAGGACTAGCAGAACATAAAGAGCCTCAGCTTTGCCCCTCATTTTACTGACGGGGAAACACTTTAATATATTGCCTGCATACCAAATGAGTAAGGAGACAAAGTCCTCCTTGTCCATAAAGATATCAGCTCAGTGAACAATAAAATGATTACATGCACGATAAGCCAGAGAGTGCCATCCCTTTTGAAACAGAAACCGGCCACACCTCTGAATTCAGCGTTCATCTGTCCTTCACCCCAACTTGAACCTAGTGTTTTCCACACATTACACAGTGTCAGGCATGTCTTGGGAAACAAGAAAATGAAAATGTCTCATACCAGCATTCGGCGGTGAAAATTGACGACCGGCGCATCCCCTTACCTAGCACCCCTGCTCCCTGCACCCCTCCGTCATGAACTTTGATCTCTGGTAGGACCTAGGAAAATAACATACACACCACTCAACAGCTGCACTAGCTGCCAAGTGCATTCAAAGTATTTACAAAACGTTGCATACAACATAACACGAGTGGAATGGAATTAACATCAATATGCTAGAAGGTTATTTTAGTTTTGCCTTTTCCACTCAAATTCCCTTTTCAATCAGTTTTGTTTTAGTTTAGCTTTTTGGTCCGCTGTGTTATTTGGAGATCCATGGCCATTTCGTTTTTATATTATTTAGTTTGAGTTTTAGTTTTGAAAAGAGAGGAAACATGATAATAATAATAATAATAATAATAATAATAATAATAATAATTATTATTATTATTATTATTATTATTGTTATTCAGCTGATGCTTTTATCCAAATGACTTACAGATGATTAGGCTTAGCAATGCAGGGTTAAGGACTTTGCACAAAGCCCAAAAGCTGTGTGGATCTTATTGTGGCTACACCGACCAGGGCTTGAACCACCAACCTTCCGGGTCCCAGTCATGTACCTTAACCACTAGGCTACAGGCTACAGGCTGAAACATCAACAGCAACTGTACTTTCAGTGTTTTCTCAACATTTGTTCAAATTAAAAAAATGTTTTAATTAACGGTACATTTCACAGTGTAAAATGAACAACAACCTGAATCTAAAACAGAGGTATGGAATATTCAGGAATATTCTGAAGAGGGCACAACACAAGATTAAGCAATCAGCCAGCTGCCCTTTTTTGGGGTTTCTGGAGCAGAAGCAAGACTTCAATCCCAGTCGCATCATCATTTATTTAAAAAAATCCATCGCTCTTTATCACATCTCCTCTTTATCGGCAACTTATCCACCTGGCCCGAGTGTAAAAAAACGTTTTCTTGCCATATTACTTTTTTCGACTTTCAGGTGCTTCCCCTCAAGTTTACTTGTACACGAATTGAAAGCTTGTGTGAAAAACGGTTGGACAGAAAGCCCACGGATAACCTCTTTGCGGTAAGAACCTTGTGGTAGATGTGAGGTGGGGAGGTGACCAGTGTGGGGCAGAAGGAGGTGACGCCATGTTCCAGGAGTTTCTTCGCCACCAGGGTCACGCCCGCATTGACGTCATCAGTTGCCAGGGAGAAGTCGATCCCAAAGCCCCCTATGGGAACAAAGAAGCAAAGACATTAGCGGACTATAACTGATAAAAAAAGTCTGGTTCGCTAAACCCACTATAATGACTTTCCATGTGCTAGGAATGATCGAGTTAACATTTTATGATATCCATAGATGCCGAATACATTTTTAAGAGAAGATTCACCGTTGATTTGGACGTCAATGAAACCGGGGGCAAGGATGTTGCCCTCGCAGTCCACGCGGACGTCCGCAAACCCCTCCTCGTCGAAGAAGAGCTTCTCTGGGTCCAGAATCTTTCCCTCACGGACCCACAGGTCCTCCCTGAAACAGCAGCGGTAAAAAAAACCTGAAGCTCCCACCTACTTTCCTCTGACAGGACAGCAATGCTAAAAACCAAACAATACAAGGTCAAGTTAAACAAGCACTATCTATGTTTTAAAACACCTTTTCAGACTCATTGACAAACAGTTATGCCAAGAGGAACAAATTAAGTAATAGTGTGCAATAGTGTGTTTACAGTGTGCACCAAAAGCACAACCCTAATCGCAATCACAGGCACACAAACAGCAACAGCCGGTTACCATGGTAACCCTACTGCACGTACACACACACACACACACAGACACACACACACACACACACACACCTCTGCAGCCGATGGTCCTTCAGGATCCGACAGTTGATGAACTGTGTTATTGTTGCATCTGACACAGACTTATTGGAAGGCATCTTCCCAGAGACTGCGGCCCACCCTGCCCAACAAACTGGATCAAAAAAATCAATGAATAACAAAATATTTATTCACACACTTGATAACAAAGGAAATAAATCTGTCAACCCCTTCTATAGCTACAGCCACAATGCCTATTTTATGCCTAATTTAAAATTGTGGAAACATGAACTCTCCATACACACACTGGGAGAATATTCATGGAAAAAAAACAGCAATATGCAGGTTTTGTCATTTAAACGATCTTGAAGTGCAGGTTTTGCTAGAACGCCTTTATTGCAGGTTATGCTGAAAGCTCACACAGTAGATTAAATTATTTCAGTTTCTCTAGGACTTTGAACTGTACTTTCATCCCTTTCATCGCACTTTATAACGTCCCAGGTTATGATTCACACTTTATTGTACGTCGCTCTGGATAAGAGTCTCTGCTAAAAGACTACAATGTAATGTAGATAACAGAGTGGTGTAGGTTTTTAAAGTGCACTTTAGTGATTGAAACGAAATTGAATTTATCTTTAATCTCCCTCACCTGATGTGAATAAAGAATCTGTGTTTGGCTGTGAATGTATTTATAATGTAAAGCACACTTCCTAAGGAGAACTAATGAAAACAGACCAATGATCAGTTTAAAAAGAAGTTCTAGAGCAGGGGTCTCCAATCTTATCCTAAAAGGGCCGGCGTGGGTGCAGGTTTTTGTTTTAACCCAGCAGTAACACACCTGATTATACTAATGAACTAATCGTGGTCTTTAATCAAGACCTAGATGAGTAGAATCAGCTGTCTTAGTCCTGTGCTAAAACAACAACCTGCACACACACCGGCCCTTTCTGGATAAGATTGGAGACCCCTGTTCTAGAGGGAAGTAACACTGGTGGCAAAATAAATAAAAATTTGCTGACATTATTAAATGAGTATAAGCACATGGTATGGCCTGTGTGCCCTTAAAACTGATCACTGACAGCGTTAAAGCTAAAAGTTCAAGTCTTCTGGCAAGAAGTAGCCTAGTAAAGCTGTACATTTGAATCATTAGATCGTTTATTTAGACTACATTTGCAGTGCTCGCGCCACTTTACTTAGGCAGTTTTTGTTAGGTCTGTGTCAAATTTAATTTAGGCTGTTGTATTTTACTTTACTTGTTTCTTGTGAAGTGTTGTCTAAGTAAGGCTAGGTTTCTTCTCACTACTTGCTTTTCTATTGCAGGATGTTACACACTAAGCAAACTACCAAACTACCACTGACATTACATTACATTACATTATTGGTATTTGGCAGATGCTCTCATCCAGAGTGACGTATAGTTGATTTGACGAAGCAGGAGACAATCCTCCCCTAGATCAATGCAGGGTTAAGGGCTCAAGGCCCCACGGCTGTGCGGATCTTATTGTGGCTACACCGGGATTAGAACCACCAAACTTGCGTCTCCCAGTCCTTTACCTTAACCACTACGCTACAGGCCGCCGAGAATGTGACATGAAACGGTGAAAGTTGGCAATGCCACTATCAACATTGTTCAACACGTAGTAACAACAGTGTTAATATAGTTACACTGAGACAACTAGAGTCCAAGCCGTCACCATAGCTGCTGCATCATAGCAGTGAGAGATTCCTCTCCTAAGATGCTAACAGGCTAAAAGCTACATCACTAATCTCCAACCTCACTTCTTTATCTCAATTTGCAATGTTTCATGACTCAATATGAGGCAGTTAGTTCATTGAAGATAAATCCCTTGATTTTGTTACAAAATGCCTGCTACATAAACCTCAAACTAACCTTTTCGGATAAACTGCTGACTAAACATGAATGGTTGAATAGACTTGTGACCAACGTGTGATACAGGAAACTGGCCTGACTGCGGGCTGTCTGACCAGCTCTGTGCTTCCGAGAGGCGTGGACCGCAGGCATATAACCTTCAGCAAGGTTAGTGGAATATAGCCCTAATCGGCAGCAGGGTCATTTCATGAAAAATTGAGTGAGGTGCCATCCCCACCTTTTTTAAGAGCCAATATCTCTAGAATGACAAATCCAATGAGGCTATTTTTTGTGTGTTCTCTAATGAATACCTAAAGAACATTTACACAAAGTTTGAGCAACATTGGAGTGGGCACCCCCCAACACCTCTGGTTGATTTTTCACAGAATGACTCAGTAGAACTTTCATTTTTACCTCTGATCAGAAACTTCCTCTGATCTAGAGCCCACCAGGGGTCCCATTCATAAACACTGCGTAGTGTGTACACACAAAAAGAAGCTTGCAAGATGCGTACCACAATTTCCACGCAAAAGCTGGGATTGATAAGAGCGTGGGAGAATGTGTGCACCTGTATGGAAACTTTGACCCAAGTGTGTGAACATTTTGGAGACAGTGAGGACTGGCAACTACGATGGCAATGTAGCTAAACCCAGATAAATGTCCAACACACCTGTTTCACTCAATTTCTTTCACTTATCAAAGCCAATGCTTTCCAGTAATCATATCCCTTGTCAGAGAAATATCCAGGCCTAAGCAGTTTCTCTCTTTTTGATATTAGTCAGAAGCATATTTAAGTATCGAGACTGTCTGAAAGAAATGAAAAAAAAAAATCGCCGGTCAGGTGATGCCTACCCATGTGTTTCTTTCAATTTACACTTATGACCATACTCACTTTTCTTTTTTAGCGAGTAGTTTCTAAGTGTAGAACCTCTGCAAACTTTTATAAATGAGTGTCCAGGTGAGCAGGATCTTTGACCAACCAATGACATTAATCACTGCATTAATCACCAGGTAGAAAAAAAACTAACAGAGCAGTACTACTGCCATGAGGGTCAGATTTTACTATCCCTGGTCTACACCAACAGCAATGGTCTCTTTTAGAATATAGAACCACTTGTGGGAGCTTGTGAGAGAATCACTCAAGCTTCTATGAAAAGTAAAATAGTAAAATATATTTGTTATTATCTATAGTAAACTATATATATTCCAAAGACATCCTCCCATCTCTACGCCAAAAAAGGGCCACATTTTTATGCATCAGTGTTGGAAAACCACCACAAGCCATGCCACCTCTTGCTCCTCAAAGCCCAGCTAAGCTCTTGGGGATATTCCTCCAAGACTGACTGTTCGTATAGATCCAGGTAATATTGTAGTCTTAACTTCACTCTTAGATGCCATCAGGGTGACCCTTAATTTTAGCTAAACTTTGACACAGATACACAAGTGCTACTCATGTTCATACAGTCCACATATGTATTCTTCACACTTCAATGCACACTACTGTTTATCTAGTGTGACGTGGATAAGGTCTAACTCATCAAGACTTGTTCTTCAAGACTGTTATTCAATAGAGGAGACTTGCCATCATAAGGTAAGCATACACAACTCAATTCCACTACAATAAAAACTAATAATAATAACACAAAAATCTAATTTGCACCTTGGATTTTCTGTAGGAAAATTGACCTATAAATTGCAGGGCGTGGCTGCTGTTTGCTTCTTAATGGCTTACAACAGCCAATACAATCCTGCCAACAACAACAGAGATAAAAATGCATCAGATAACGTTGATACCAAAATCCAATGTCAAATGTTTTTGACTTTAGCCTTTGGTAAAACGTGGACTCAACACTTGAAATTATGTTAAATTGCCCTCTGACATCAAGCTCTTGACATCCTGCAGCAACACCGGTCACGGTATAGCACTGCATTGTACGGCATCGGCTGTCCCATCGGTTTCTGGTTTTCATCCCAACTTCTGGCGTTGATGACTTAATTAGCCCCAACATTTACGCCATCTGACATTTTAGCAACGTTTCAGAAACTCATGAATGACAGTCGAAGATTGTTTTTGTGTCCTAGTATTTAACGTTTTACAGTGACCTAATCTACAAGTGAAGTAGTATTGGGGTATATTGCCAATTAACTCAGTTAGCCACGGTATTGGTGGAAACAAACCTACAGCTACACACCGGCCTTCCAGGACCAGACTTGTCCGTTCGTGCTGTACAGAATAACGCACTTGCACTCATACAAAACACATTTGCATCAAAGACATTGGTTTCAAGATATTTAAATTCTTATACGGTTATGAGGTTTTAAACCAATGTATTACTGGAGTAAAACTGCGTTGAATATTCTCGTTCAATGCAGTCTGCAGTCAGGTTAATCATTCGGTTAACTTATTCATAAAACTATCCGAATACTTACGCAAATTTGAAGCTGTTTGCAAATTTTAGTGATGCATAATACAGAAAAGATTCATGATAATGACAAAAGAAAAATTAACATATACTTACCTTACAAAAACGCACTGGTTACAACAGCCAGAGCTTCGCTATGCTTTGCTCTTTCTAATTCAGCAGATCCCAATGGAAGTAACGAAAGGACTGACAAAGTCATGTGAGAAAACTACTTTTTCAGTCAGCTGACTGTAAGCCTTAGCTAACACATATCCAACACAACGTAACATGCAATGCACACACAATACAGTGTTCCACAGTGTATGTTTTTGAACCGATCTCTGACTTATCATCAGTTAATAATATTGCACAACTGTCCGGAATTTGAAAAGGGATAAAATCATATGCTCAGTGGATAATATCTATTCCCGAATTTGAACAGGAAGCAGGAACAGAACTGACCTGCCGAAATATAGTGCGCATGCTCAATTTACGTCGCCGTTTACACCGCCCTACGCAGTTCTCATGCTGTCCGTTCTCATATAGCTAGTTGATCAACATTAATATTTTAACAGACGCTTTTACTCCAGTGATTTACAAGTGCATACATTCCTCAACAAGTTTTTTTTAATTAAATTAATGATTTTCTGTTGGTTCCATTGAAACATTGATAAAGTACAGTTTTTTTTCACATGTTCAGCATTTTCAGTTCGTCTCAGTTATCATATAGTTTTTGTGCGCATTGCCAGGCCGGGGTGCCAGTCTTTCTGGAGCCCGCTGTAAAATGGTAGAACATGTGCATGTAATATACGATGAAATAAAATCAATAAAAGTGACTCATATTCATATTTTGATCTCAAATCCAACTGTTCGCAATTTCCTTTATTCCATATTTGATGGTTTTAAGTTCATATTTCAAAATATACTATGAAACTTAGAAGTAAGGGGTTTTGGGATTAAGGTTTTGGATTTAATGGTAAATTCTTATATTTCTGATATTAGAATGTAAACAGTTCAAAATTAAGGGTGGTTTAATGGGGGGTCTCGAAAAATACGGTAATATTAATGTACTTCATCATTAACTCCCTCATTTTAGAGGCGTTTGTATTAATTATAGGGTGAATTCATGTCAATGCACTTGTTGTTTAATGGGTACTTCGTTGGTAGTGATGGGTATTCTACGTTATTTTGTCTGATGGGTATGATTCACCTTCTGGCACCAGAACATTGACCCTGCATTTTTGTATTCCACCACAAGAGGTCAGTGCATGACAAAATGACTCAAGTCATCACTTTCATACTGAACACAGATCCACTTTCACGGCTTTTCATCCACCTTTCACTGCTAAAAGCCTGGAGGTGGTACAGTGAGCCATATGCAGCCATAGCGTCATGCACCCTGCTCCTGCTGAATGGCTGAAGCTGAGTCGGCTTGGTTAGTGCTTGGATGGGAGGCCTCCTGGGAAAACTAAGCTGCTGCTCGAAGTGGTGTTGTTGGGCCGGTAGGGGGCGGTCTTCCCTCTGGTCAAATAAATCCCAATGCCCCAGTGCAGTGGTCAGCACACTGTGCTTCAGCAGAAGTCTTCCAGATGAGACATTAGACCGACGGTCCTATGGCACATATCACAGTAAGTGGTTTCCTGGTCAACCTGGCGTTCACAACCTGCCAACTAATCATTATCTGCAGAAAAACTGTTCTCCACCTCAGCTTATGCGTGTGTGGTGAGTGTTCTGGTACAAAATGGCTGCCATGCTTCAGCCTCTCCCCTCACTGTTTGAGTTTTCACTGGAAAACTCTTTTGAGTTTTGGGAAAAGCGATATATGTAAGGAATTATTATTATATGCAAAGGAATAAAATAAAAAAAACATTAAAATTGAGACAGGCCACACTCCTGATGCTGTAGCTTTTCTCATTTAAGTCTTTAAAGGCATGTAAGACATGTTAAAAAGCAAACAAACTGACACTCACTGAGCTCTTTATAAGGAACACAAAACTAATACTGGGTAGGGCCTCCCTTTGCTCTAAATTCTTTGTGGCATGGATGTTGAAAACATTCCTTTTGTTCCAGATTTGTCAGCTGCACATTCATGCTGCAAATCTTCCGTTCTGAAACCAGTTTGAGACCATTTCTGCTTTGTGACATGGTGCATTATCACGCTGGAAGAAGCCATTAGAAGATGGGTACATTGTGGCCATGAAGGGATGCACATGGTCAGCAACAATACTCAAATAGGCTGTGGCATTCAAGCGATGACTGATTGGCATTAACGAGCCCAAAGGGTGCCACAAGGCAGGTTGGGTCCATGGATTCATGCTGTTGATGCCAAATTCTGACCATACCGCCTGTATGTCTCAGCCGGAATCAAGATTAATCAGAGCAGGCTATGTTTTTCTAGTCTTCATCACCTGTCCAGTTGACAGAGCCTGTGCTCAGTGAGTGTATACTGGATATGGATTAGCCTTCGAGACACAGACATGGATGCAGTGCAATTTTCTCCACCTTCATTTGCAGAAACAGGGCAGTAACAGAAGGAAGCAGTGTAATATGGACCATATGTCTCCCATTAAAACCTGCTTCTGGGGTTATGCAGATGAGAATCGAGCCAAATTAAATAAAACCGAAACGCTCGAGTGGGATTTGGTGCCGAACAGGGGGTGGGTTGTGGGACCCAGAATAACTCTGGCTGGTGTGCGCCGCACCTCAGACGCACTGAGACACTGCTCCCCGTCAGCTGGGCCATGATGTAACAGGAGAGCGGGGGCTTCTTGGCTCCTGGGAGTTGTTTGCTGGTTCTGTGAGTGGGGTTCACACAGATATCAGTGTCTGCGCAGGGATACTGGCAGGAAGGGCAAAGGTGGGGGCGGCTGCCAGGGCATTCACACATGCAGAACGACTCCTCAAAGTGCAGTGGCTGCCCCCAACTGCTCCCCCCCCCCCCCCCCCCCCCGCCCTTCTGGTTAGATGTCCTTTGGCTGCCCGAACCGACCCTTAGCAAAACGCCAGGGCCTCGTCAGACGAGGGTGGTTTTGGAGTGGTTCCACACCAGGCTTTTTGGGAGGGCCTGTCTCGGGGCCCCTGAAAGGTGACTCTCCCTTGGGGCAATGGCTCCTCCACCACTCTCCCCCTCTCCTGCTTCTCAGAACACCTCCCCACCCGCTGCCAGCGCTACGCTAGGGTGAAAACCTTTATTGGGTATTTAGGAAAGGGAAGGGAATTTGTGTTGCACGCAATGAGCAATACAATGCACATACAACAACATAATCAGGCAATAATCACAAGCAAGTCATACATGAAAGCATACAAGGAGGAATACAAACTGAAAATGTCCAAAGGTAGAATCAGCATTGACAATAGGGACATTGCACTAAGAGACATTTGTTTAAGAGAGCGACACTCTTACGAAAGAAGGAGGTAAGTGCCCTTTTTGTTTTTGTTCGTGGCGTCTTGTATCTTCGTCCTGATGGTAACCCACGAAGCCGTGCTCTCCCTGGCTTTCCGGCGCATTCTCTCGCTACGAGCCAGGCCGACAGTTTTAGCGAAGACAGATTCATGATTCCCTTCCAATGACACTCATGTCGATGTCATATCCATGGTATGAAGTGTCAACAGAGACGTTGCCATCTCCCAAATGGGACTAAATGCGTAACGGAGTGATCTCACGAGATGACAATAGAACGAGATGTCCGTGCGTGACACTTCCGACGGTTTGAAAATGGCAGGTAGGGCATTTCAAGGGCACCCGTGATAGGTTCGTCCTCTGAGAAAAAGCGAGCTTTGGATGTCCAAACTTATTTATCTGGGTTTAATGATCAAATCACTTGCTTTCCATTTCCAAATTCAAGTTTACATGAAGCTCAGATACAAAGCTATACTGTCTGGATCTACTTGTGGCAGTTGTGGGGACTCTCACTGATGCGGCCAGTTTATAGTCTAGCAAGAGCCTCGAAAACGTGCAATGGATGTCACTGATCGTAGCTACATTTGGTATATACTCTGGGCAATACTCTCACACTGACACACTCTTACAGTAGTACCCCAGATCTGGTTCTATCTGTGGAGAACTAACTCACACTGACACACTCTTACAGTAGTACCCCAGATCTGGTTCTATCTGTGGAGAACTAACTCACACTGACTATTACAGTCGTACCCTAGATCTGCATGTTGGTTAATAATAAACGTCCATCAGTATAATAAGAACATACAGTATGCTGTAAAAAGAGTGATGAAAGCAGTGTGAGCTTGCACGGGGGACACCGATAGGGGGGTGAGACAGCAATGCCCTAAACAGAGCTACAGCAACGGGTCACATGCTAAACATTCACATCTAAAGCCGCAACTTAAAAAACACATCTGAGGACGCCGTGGGCCGGAGATGGCGGGGGGTGTTGAAATACAGCCCCTGAACAGCGTCCCGTGCACATTTCCTCAGAGGTTCTCCCGCTGCCTCCCGCACTCTGACGTTGGATCAGTTACACTCATGTAAAGGTCAACCATATAAAAATAATGATAAAACAATGTCACCTCTCCATCCAAAAAACAGGAGAGGAACATCTGTTGTAGACATCAGAACTGCCCCCCTCCCCCTAGCCCCCCTACCCATATCAGATTGGGGATATCAGGGGTGGAGGCAAGCTAGTAGACAGCCAAGGGAAGTACCACCGGGGGGCGATTGGGAGCACACTTCATGCCTTTTCAGAAACATGAATACCCAGTAATATCATTTAAGTGACACTCAATGAGCACTTTATTAGGTATTTATTAGACTTTTTTTGTTTTTTTTACTTACTGGCCTTCTGCTGCTGTAGCCTATCTACTTAAGAGGTTTGACGTGTGTTCAAAGATGCTCTTCCTCTCTACCATTGTTGTAATGTGTGTTTATTTGCGTTACTGTCACCTTCCTGTCATCTTCAATCAGTCTGGCCATTCTTCTCTGACCTCTCATTAACAAGGTGTTTTCTCCCGTAAAACTTCTGCTCACTGGATGTTTTTTGTTTATCTCACCATTCTCTGCGACAGTCATTCTAATTCTTAAGAGACTGTTGTGTATGAAAGTCCCAGGAGATCAGCAGTTTCTGAGATATTTAGACCACCCTGTCTGGCATCATTCCACGGTCAAAGTCACATTTCTGACATTTGGTCCGGAAAACAGCTGAACATCTTGACCATGCCTGAGCCAATGTCAGGGGCGAAATTGGGTAAGAGCAGTCGCCTGGCAGTTGGAGGGTTGCCAGTTCGATCCCACCCTGGGTATGTTGAAGTGTCCCTGAGCAAGATACCCAAGCCCCAAATGCACCTGATGAGCTGGTTGGTGCCTTGCATGGCAGCCAATCACCGTTGGTGTGTGTGTGTGTGTATGAGTGGGTGAATGGGTGAAGGAGAAGCATCAATTTTACAGTGCTTTGGATAAAGGTTCTATATAAATGCCAACCATTTACCATTTAGTTGCTGCCACATGATTAGCTGACTAAATATTTGCATTACCAAGCTGGTGTACAAGCCTACCAAATAAACTGATCGCTGAGTGTATTTTAAATATGCTTCTACTTATCTGGAGTAGTATCTGTCCATGCAGATAGTTTTGCAGAAATGTGTACCATTTTACAAATATTTGCTGTAGATCACCTTGACCAAATGTGTCCTTTGTCCTGTGGTTTCGAAACAACAAAAATGTACATTAAAAAAATCCAAACGTTTCTTTCCAAATATAATGCCACAGTTACTTGTAAAAAAAATATATATCTTTCTGCCGAAGCACACCAGTATTCCGGGGCAAAGTGGTTCAGGACTTTGCATAGCATTATGTTTGCTGCATTTTTTAAATATTGAATCGCACCAAATAAGAAAATTAGAAAAAACATACAGTCTTTAAGAGATGTCAAACACTGAGGGGGTCAAATTGACCCCAAACATAATAGGAGGGTTAAAGTAACAACATTTTTCCTTGAGCACAGTTTTTGGCCACTCTGCCCACCTCTGGTTATGAGTACTTGAGAAACTAAGAGGAGGGAATACGCGTAGGCCTCTGAGGGTTAACACCAGCTCTGAATGCTTTGTCCATGGCTCGGAGTGCGGAGATAGATTTCCTATTAAATAAATCGGCACTTTGATTCACTTGCTTTCATCTAGAGAAGAGAAGCCCCCAGTGTTATGTTCGTTTCTGTCCTGCCAATTCAACAAAGTGCAGCCCCATATCCTTTCTGAATGTGGGCGTGAATATGTGACAGCTATATTCAGCACAATGCTGAACTGAAACGTGGCAGCAGGCACATCGTCTTCCTCTCCGCATCAAAGTATAATTCATTCCTAAAAACAAAAATATGGAGAGACTAACGATTCGATCTTGTTTAAAAAGCAAAAATATGAGCTGTTCTCTTTGATGTTCTAAGGGATCCTTTGAAGAATTACAGAAGGACAGGAGCCATTTCAATTTGTGTCTACCAATTAGAACAGGTGGTCAGTTATACACATATATTTATTTATTATATTTATTATTATTTCTGCACTCTGATCCTGAGTCTGTGGTGCGATTATTTGATCCATGGTAAGCTTGTAATGCTGGTATGGGAGCCCACATAAATGCCCTGGATTCTAGGAACGGTTCAGTTCAGAAGCCTCTGCACGGATCAGTGTAAAATCTTTATGCTGAAAGTTAAACGGTTTGGCGCATTATCAAAATAAATGAAAAATGTTAAGCTCTTTAGCGAGGGATTTCGTTCACAGTCACCCAACTCAGCATAAATGTACAGAAGAAAACAGATAGAACCAAAACAAAGACATTTGGGCTTTTATCCCAGCCCTGAACTGAAACAAAATGAAAAAAGAAGCCAAAACTAAAATCTGGTCGCCACGAAAGCTTCATGCAACCAGTCTGAGTGATTTTGTAGTTGTGAGCTGGCCAGAGAGTCCCCCACCCCCCCACCCCCACCCTGAGCTGGCCAGAGAGTCCCCCACCCCCCCACCCCCACCCTGAGCTGGCCAGAGAGTCCCCCACCCCCCCACCCCCACCCTGAGCTGGCCAGAGAGTCCCCCACCCCCCCACCCCCACCCTGAGCTGGCCAGAGGTCATGTCCCTGAGTCCCCCACCCCCATTGAGTCTGGTTCATTCTTCCGGCATCTCTCCTGGGGAGTTTCTCATTGCAACTGTTGCCTCTGGCTTTTGGAGGTTTAGGACAGAGTGAAACTTATTGTGAAAGATCCTTTGTAAAATGCACTACATGAGTACAATTTGATTGACTAGTTGGTTGGTCTTAAAAGCTCTTGGAGAAGTGTTTTGAAGGAACTGGCCATGGTGGTGGAATTCTCTTCAAAAAGCGAATTTGACAAATGTCTCCTTGCTCATGTCACAAAGAAATTTGGAAAGGATACCTCAAAAAATGCTGGATGGTGCAGTGGATAGCACTGTTGCCTCACAGCAAGGAGGTCCCGGGTTCGAATCCCCATTGCGTTGGCTGGGGCCTCTCTGTGCAGAGTTTGCTTGTTCTCCCCGTGTCTGCATGGGTTTCCTCCGGGTACTCCGGTTTCCTCCCACAGTCCAAAGACATGCAGGTTAGGCTGAGAGTCTAAATTGCACATGGGTATGAGTGTGCCCTGCGATGGACTGGCGACCTGTCCAGGGTGTATTCCTGCCTTTCGCCCAATGAATGCTGGGATAGGCTCCAGCCCCCCTGTGACCCTGTTCAGGATAAGTGGGTTAGGATAATGAATGAATGAATGCCATAAACTACGTCTTGGCCAAAGTCCTCACAATGCATGATGGGTCAGTATCTTTTACAAACTTGCATTTCTTTGGATGAAGTTCGCCATGTGTTTTGCGAACTTTGAGAAGGGGTGACATGGCTCAGGCAGTAAAAGCAGTCGCCTGGCAGTCGGAGGGTTGCCGGTTCGATCCCCCGCCTGGGCTGTGCCGAAGTGTCCCTGAGCAAGACACCTAACCCCCAAATGCTCCTGATGAGCTGGTCGGGGCCTTGCATGGCAGCCAATCACCGTCGGTGTGTGAGTGTGTGTATGAATGGGTGAATGGAGAAGCATCAATTGTACAGCTTTGGATAAAGGCGCTATATAAATGCCTGCCATTTACCATTTACCATTAAGATATACTGTATGTACAAAACAGCCTAAAATCCTTTTTGCTTCATTAGCAGTGTCTATCACAGCACCAGCTGGTGGAATGAAAAGCTAGCTACTCTAAAAGCTGGTGCCACCTCATGGATTAGCTCTGACTAAAAATATAGATGCATATCCACTGGACAGCCCTGCCGGTGAAATAAAAAACAGATATATGATATTTGACCTATAAATACAGGGCCGTAAGTAAGGTGTCCGACATGGTTATCTGTCACACCCAGACCATTCTAACACTAGGTGGATGGAAAACCTTTGTTACACTTTCCAGGGTGAAGGACAACTGTCCATCGGATGCTATGTTTCAAATGAGAATACACAAGGAATCCCAAGAGAAGGAGCCAATGATATAAAGCCTTTGCTTTTCACGCTATCTGAACTTTGACAGAAATTCTGTGCTTGAAGCCAAACTCCGCACCTGCTGTTATGTATCTATTAGCCTGTGCATATTTCTAACAAATTCAATTAGAATATACGATATTGACAACCATGCAACTAATTACTACTCTTACCATGCAACCTTAACCCAACCACAATCATCTTACCCCTCCCCACTCCAACCCAACCCCCTTACTCTACTTACAAACCCGGCAAGGAAGCAGTAAGAAGTTTACACAGGACATTGCAACTATGATCTTACTTACAGACTTGGCCTATTGACCTTATAGGTGTCCTGGACTTATGTTCACGGCTGTACAGCCGATCCTATGTGAATTGTACCACATCTGATTTGTTCTGTAGTTTGTTCTATGACCTTCATACGCACTTTTTTTAACGTCGCTTTGGATAAAAGCGTCTTCATAATAAAATGTAATCTAACGTAATAATCAGAAACCAGAGCTTGCGTAAGCATTCTGTGCACTGAGACAGTGTTAAGTGGGGGGTATGATTTATGTTGGAGCACTTTGAGGCCACAACATTCTTGTTTAGGGGCACCAAGTCCCCAAGGGCTGGCTCAGGCAGAAACAGAGGAACTGTTTGTCAGAACGGGGAGACGGGAGCTCAGCTGCCCAGCGGGTATTTTGGCTCCCAGTGTTTTGGAAGCTCAGACACGCAGAGTAAGACCATCAGTTATGTGAAAGGCATTCAGATGAGCATGCTGTCGGAAACAATGACTCTGCTTCCCAGTTTGATCTGTGCAGTGCTCACTGCTGCGTGCGGTGAAATACATTCAGGGGTGCTAGCAAGCGCACTGTCACAAGTTCAGTCATTGCTCTGAAAATATTGCTTTGTTTGTTTGCACTAGCAAAAATATTGCTTTGTTTGTTTGCAATAGCATAACATTTTTTGTAAAAAATTTAAGTAAATTTTAAATAGGCCCTGGTCTTTATCTTTGTTGTACAGGTAGCAGTTGAAATTGTACTTCCCTCTAGGGTCTTTCAGGGCACTTATCCCTGGTTATGGGTATGCACTTTGTTGTACGTCGCTCTGGACAAGAGCGTCTGCCAAATGCCATTAATGTAGTGTAATGTAATATGCTAGGTGTACAGAGTAGCATACACTGTTAAGGGTTTTAGTGCACTTTTTAAGAACCCGGTTGTTGATGGGTCTGCAATATATCGTAAATATTATTCCTGATTTTGTGTGTAGGGTGAGGGTAAGGGTGAGGAAACAGTCTGGACGTAAATGAGATCAGCAGATACATTTGGGTAGAAATCCATCTATGACCAGCTTGAAATGACCAGCTACCAGTTTCAAAAACATAGCTGGTCAAACCATGTTGAGTATGGAGCTAGTCTGAACTGGTCAACCAGCTACCAGATGTTTCAAAACCTTGTTTGTTTTTTTCAGCAGGGAAATCTTCCCAATGAAAGTAAAGTGTGGTCTTTTTTCTGAGGTTAAGCAGGCCCTAATGGAAGCTAAATTGTCCGCCCAGACAACTGTTTATGTATCTTTTAGCTAGCCTAGTAGGCCTAAATAGTGTTAGTGTACTAACTAAGTTGTACTATTAGTTTATTTTGGTTTCCTCAAGTTTTATTTTCAACATTTATGTTGACACAACTGTCAAAACATTTGACAATGCAGAATCCATTCTCCAACCTTTCATCCATACTCTGGTCTGAGTCTGCCTCCGCCAATAATAAAATAATGTCTGTACACTACTGGGAATCTCATAGCAAGAGATTGGTCTTGAGACAGTATTAATTTGTGTTATGCATACTGAAATAATTTTTGGGCTGAATCTAGCATTGATACAGGCAAATTAATTGCTTTCTTGATTCAGACAAGTAGAAATCTCTAAACACCGTCCAATACAGACACACCTTTACCACAAATCAAAACCCACCACAGAGACAGACCTCGTTCACAAATGAAAACAGTTTTATGTGTTTTTAACTGTTTTAAAATGTCTGGCTGGTACAGCGATCAGGTTTTTTGTTTCAGAGAGGCTCAGATAGGAGGTAGCAACTGTTCATCTGCTATTTGAAATGTTTGTTCTATTGCGTTGTGCTAAATTAGTTTTAGATACAATCCATTGTCAGATGTATCACATAGGCCCTAGTCCTTATCTTTGTTCTTATCTTAGCACTTGAAACTGTACTTCCCTCCAGCGCACTTGTTCCTGGTGGTGGGTATGCACTTTGCACTTTGTACGTCACTCTGGATAAGAGCAGCTGCCAAATGTCATTAATGTAAAGTAATATTTCACAACCATCTGTGCCAGATGAACGATGAATAGTTTCAAACTCAATGAAGAAACAAGTGGATCTGGACAAATACTGGGTGATTTCTCGTCTGTGATTTCTTCATGGTTTCACCCTTGCTTTACTGGACCCGACACATTTATTGTTAATTGACTGCTTTCTACCTGACTCGCCGCTGTTACTGTTCATGTGTGTATCTGCTGTCAGTGTAAATGCGGTGCTAGACATGATGGTCTCCCATTGTTCTCATGTTCGTTGAACTTCAGAACAATGAAATTATTAGAGTTTGGAGAAGCTAGTTGAATTTATATGTTAGCATTGTGTCTCCCCATGTTAAGTTTATGGACGTCATTGTATGTAGAAGTTCTGGGGGCAGTATCTCATATTGATTTTAATGTGAGTATGTAGAAGGCAGCAGTAACTCATAACTCATACTCAGATTAAGATGGGCATAATGTGGAATCCTAGATTATGCTGTTACCTTTCTTGAGTACCCGGGATGTTCTTCAACACCACCTATTTCACTTTAAATGCTTCCAGTCTTCTGAACCTTCTTCCCATTGCTTACAGACGGTGAGGAGTATCAGGGGAACAGGTCCGGTGAGGCTACTCATTACTTAAAGCTACTCACTAGCTGGATGAAATCCATCTTATGTTATCAAAAGGTCTGACTTGATTCTCATTAAACAAACATAAGGAAGGCCTGCTTGTTGGCTGCTGATTATAGACTGTATTCTATCACCCAGCCTACCCATTACCAAATTTCACGGTCACAGAAAACTGTAAATGTACCAAATTTTCCAGCCAAAGGATCACAGATATACATGCTGCTGCTTTGTGAAATTTAGATTTGGAGGCAGAACAGACACAACAGGCTCACAAACACAAATGAAACAAGATTTTCCCACACAATTCTACTGTGATCTGTCTATTTCAATGCAAGGAACATTGCAGGTGTCAAATAAAACTGGCTTAAGCACACATCAAGAGAAGAAACATGCAAATATTGACTATTTCAGTGCTATATTTCAAGGTCACAGTGTTCAGGGATAGCACTTGCTTCTGTGGCAGATTCACTCATCGCTCTGCGTGGGGCAGTGCCGAAACGGAGTCGCCTGCCACCATGAGAAAGTGTCCCGGGAGTGACCCCGTCACTCTGACCCCTCCCCGCCCTTTACAGGGGCCCAGGGGGGTGACTCTTTAACCCCTGTCCCCTCCGCAGTGACTGCGACAGAGTGAGAATGCGACAAAAGCCATGTCCTCTACTGTACCCTGCCGTCTTCCTCCTGACTGAGAGGTCAGCTCGACAACTTGCTGAACACGTCACGTGCTGAACCTCAGCCCCCTCGGCAAGGCTCCCTACCCTGCAATGCGAATAGTGTACCTACACTGGCCCTTTTTGGATTGGACACCTCTGCTTTTGAACCTATTACAGATGTTTCTGAAGTCCTGTCCATGTTCTGACAAAGGGATCTACCTGGAAACTCAAATTATCAGACTATATCCTCTTGTCATATTGCTTTATCTACAGTACACTGGCTATATGATGGCGAATGATATCTAGTTTACTAGATAAATATGCCCAGACAGTAGCAGTTGCAGATTCAGATTAATCTAATTCATTTTATCATTATTTTGAAGAGGTATGATCACCTTTCCTCAACCTTACCTTTTCAGAAGAACTGATTTTGAGTAACATAAGCAATTAAGTAAAACGATGGCAGTAACTGTCCTTTCCTCATTGATGCTTTTGAATCTAAGAAGGCTGACATCACTTGAGGGGATCCCAAGGGGACCCATCCTAAACAGTAAGCTCCTCTCACTGGAATACCATTTCACCAATCAGGAGGGCCCGCCTTCACTGCTCAAGATGTCCACTTCTGCCTCAACACCCAGTCCTCTATTGCAGTGCTTAAAGACGACTGCGTGCCCTTGCCAACGAGAGCCCGGGGCAGACCGGTTATTGTTCACCTGTAACACGAAGAAGCCATTAAATATTTAAACACCTTCCTTTTCATGACCACGTATGTAAACAAGCATATTATTTCACCGACTGATACCAAATCCCACTTGGCTCTGCACTTGGAAACCAATATCCCCACCGTCACAAAATGGACGAGGTGGAAGGCAATTAATTGAAACCTTGCATGAAAACATCAGTGTTTGCTGTGCTTCAGAGACGTTAAAAAGCAAAAATGGTGAAATATATGCCAGTTTATATCCTGTGCCCAACATGTCTGTGCTTTTTGGCTGTAATGTGTGCGACTCAAAGGTGTAGTGTGGGAAAAGGTGACCCATCGTGTGCCTACCAGTGATTACAATGCACACACAATCAGTGTGGGTTACCAACCCAAGGCTCATACAAAGCCCGGCTGCCACATGCATCACTAACCACAGAAATCCTAGATGCTACTTAGCTCTATAATTCTGCGTCCCTGGTGATTAACCTTCTGAATATCCTCCTTGTATATCAATGATGATTTAATGCATCTTTAGCTTTAATGAACTGAAAGAAGATAATGGTATGGTGATGGAAAGGGATGGAGGAGGGTAACTTTACTCTTCCTCGGCTTTGAGACTGGAGGCTGGTATGGTTACACCTCGCAACCACAAAAGCAGTTTCCTTCAGGTCACTCTGCCCCAATGTGATAATGCTTTTGTTGCCATAAGAAGGTCTACTGTGCGACCAGAGACCATAGCTTTGTTATCTGTGATCTGTGAGACAGACAGTGTATAGTTTCTTAAAGGTGTATTGTACTGGTTTTTTTGGCCATGGATCCTGTTTGGTCATGTGATCCTGCCCACTCTGGTTCAGCAGGTGGACATCAGTTAAAAAGGATAATGAGGAACAAATTCTATTACAGCAGTCCAGCCGATGAATTAGCTTAAATTAATACAGATTGTCCGGTTCTGCCGGTCAGACATTTCACGAGGCACTTATGTGATGAATGAAAATCAGTTTTGAGTCGCCAAATGTTGTCTGAATAACAACCCACATTGTATGCATAATTGAGCACTGCTGATGTTCTGCAAACCCAAACCTCATTGGAGTTCCTGTCCTCTGTCTGAGAGAGGAGACCAACTCGGCGGGGTTGATAATGTATCAGCTTTGAATAAAATGCACCTTATTTAGGTAACATCTTTCATGTGGGAATGTATTTATTAACAGAGGCACAGTCAAACCACAGATAATGTCTGAACCACACTTGCATTCAAAACACGAATATATATTCGTGTGAAAATATGGGGAAATATGTGGCCTCCCTGAAGATTCAAACCTGTTTTTGTGATACATTTGAAGTCTAGTTCCAGAAAAGTTTTTGGAAACTCATGGATTCAGATCGGGTGAATGACTTGGTCAGTCAAGAATTTGCCAGTTTTTGGCCTCGAAAAACGTGTTTGTTGTTTTAGAAGTTGCTTTGTTAAATTAAACCAAACGAAAATGTACAGAAGAGCGGAACATCAGTTCTGATGCCTTTGCTTCCTACGCTCTGAAACGTGGATCGCTGCAGTGGCAGCTATTCCCTGCTCCTCTGTCAGATGCTGTAAATAATCTGATCCTTGGCAGATATGTTCATGAGATGCCATCCTGGACACTGCAGGGTTGGGGATTCTGCTGATTTTCCCAGGGAGGATCCTTTTATCTGACAGACATAAGCGATGTATTTAGCACGTCCAGAATACCACTCACAATACGGCCCCTTCAGACTGGGATTACATGGAAAACCAAGCTACACAGAAATGCACCAGGTATTCATGGAGAAATAACCAAATCACTTCTTTAAAAGATGATAGAAATTATATCCATACTCACACACACAGTATATAGTATACAGGTTTATATAGTATGGTATTTGTATAAATTTAAGCCATGCTCAATATGCAGTACGGAATAAAGGAGAGATATTGGTTGTGAAATAAAGATACCGTTATGTTTCACACAAGACTACCTGCTTTGTGATTAAGATGACTCTGCTGTTTCCTCAATCACAGCCGTGTGGCGAAGGCATGGGGATTACGTTCACAACCTCCTGAGTCTGGGTGGGAGTCTGAGGCTCACACAAATTCCTCCTTCACAGGTACATGCTTCCACGCAGGTTCCCCATCACCTAAAGACCTCAGACGCATGATATAGCGTCATGTAAAAGGTCAGATTTTGTACTGGCGCACCAGCTGCGGGGAAGCGGGACACATGTAGGCCTGGACACCCGCACTCTCACATACTGTAGGCTGGGTAAAAAGCTGCGTCACTACGGCAACAGATCAATGGGGCCTACCCGCTGTCAGTACAGTTTAACAGTGCAGGGACCCGAATATTTGGAGGCTTCTGCAGTGGGTGGCATCCAGCACCCTTTTGAGCTAAAGCCAGTCTCTGGATGAAAATTGTAAGTAATTATGTGATTCACAGATTGAATTCACCCTGGAAACAAAGGAAGGTTCCGAGGGAGTCTCCTTTGTGAGCTGCTTCTCTCGGTCGTGGGCTGTAATGTAATTACCTCATCACAGGGGTCTGCTGTCTCTGCACCCAAGGCTCCGCGTCTCAATGACAGGAATTCACTGTGGGGCTCGGGCGAGAGGATTTCCGGAGATGAGTTTCACATCGGTGCTTTTTTCGGTCCTCCGGAATGGTTCTCTCGGCGATTTCGTTACGGGGTGACACACTTCCGAAGCGAGAGTGGAGATTTACGACGGCAGAAACCCTCAGAACGGGACCACCTTCTCTTTAATGCGGTGGGAAGTTGTTGTTGCTAACCTTCTCCCCTCTTATGCCAATGAAAAACAAAATCTACAATCATGGCATTCTAGTGTATGGATGGGCCCCACAGACTGGTATCTGTTAAGGCTCTGTTCTAGTGCATGGATGGGCCCCATGGTCTGGTATCTGTTAAGGCTCTGTTCTAGTGCATGGATGGGCCCCATGGTCTGGTATCTGTTAAGGCTCTGTTCTAGTGCATGGATGGGCCCCATGGTCTGGTATCTGTTAAGGCTCTGTTCTAGTGCATGGATGGGCCCCATGGTCTGGTATCTGTTAAGGCTCTGTTCTAGGGCATGGACGGGCCCCATGATCAGTGGAGGATGGGCTCTATAGTCAGGTTCCTCCTGAGAGTTCATGCCAGTGTTCAGGGCTGAATGGTCTGATAGGACAATGCCTTTCAGCAGTCCCCAGGCTCTGGTGTGCAGGCCAGCAAAACCTTGCCCAGAGGTCCAGTCAATAGCCGGACCCACAGGCGTTGTATAGCATTCGTTCCTTGGTGCAAAATAATCCAGCTATGACCAGCTTGAAATCAGCTGGTCAAATCATGTTGAGTATAGAGCTAGTCTGAACTGGTGAAGCAGCTACCAGCTGTTTCAAATCCTAGCTTGAGCTGGTCAAACCATGTTGAGTATAGAGCTGGTCTGAACTGGTGAAGCAGCTACCAGCTGTTTCAAAACCTAGCTTCAGCAGTTTTGTTTTCAGAAGGATGACCCTCCCAAGGAGTTGCTGCACTCTAGGACACAGCCCTGGGAGACGCTGCTGGATAGGACACAGCCCTGGGAGACGCTGCTGGATCACGGGCGACATAACGCAGATATCCCACGAGCAGATGCGTCCACGATGAGCCGTGGAGCACGCGGTCCAGCGGGGAGCGAGGCGCCCGGCCACTGACTCTCTCCGTCTCTCAACCGCGTGGCGTTTTCACCTCTCTCTGTCTCTTCCACCTCTCTCCGTCTCTTCCACCTCTCTCTGTCTCTTCCACCTCTCTCCGTCTCTCGTCCATGTGGCATTTCCACCTCTCTCTGTCTCTTCCACCTCTCTCTGTCTCTCGACCGCGTGGCGTTTCCACCTCTCTCTGTCTCTTCCACCTCTCTCCATCTCTCGACCATGTGGCATTTCCACCTCTCTCTGTCTCTTCCACCTCTCTCTGTCTCTCGACCGCGTGGCGTTTCCACCTCTCTCTGTCTCTTCCACCTCTCTCCGTCTCTCGACCATGTGGCATTTCCACCTCTCTCTGTCTCTTCCACCTCTCTCTGTCTCTCGACCGCGTGGCGTTTCCACCTCTCTCTGTCTCTTCCACCTCTCTCCGTCTCTCGACCATGTGGCATTTCCACCTCTCTCTGTCTCTTCCACCTTTCTCTGTCTCTCGACCGCGTGGCGTTTCCACCTCTCTCTGTCTCTTCCACCTCTCTCCGTCTCTCGACCATGTGGCATTTCCACCTCTCTCTGTCTCTTCCACCTCTCTCTGTCTCTCGACCGCGTGGCGTTTCCACCTCTCTCTGTCTCTTCCACCTCTCTCCGTCTCTCGACCGTGTGGCATTTCCACCTCTCTCTGTCTCTTCCACCTCTCTCTGTCTCTTCCACCTCTCTCTGTCTCTTCCACCTCTCTCTGTCTCTCGACCGCGTGGCGTTTCCACCTTCAACGGTCCGCCCTCTGCGCCGTCCGTACCGTCTCTTTCACCCGTAAAGAAGAATTCAAATTCAAGCAATGTCCATTCTCTGTGCAGCTTCAGCTGAATATACTGTATGTTTTCCATGGGACAGGATGTAAAACCATGTAGGTCTAAACAGTAGCAGTTTTATTACTCTGAAAAATGCAGTGATTTTAAATTCATTTAATAATTCATTCAGTAAAAATGCTTGCCAGTATATGCAGATGAATATAACCTTTGCAGAAGGATGAATTGCCTGTACTGCAGTTGATGGCATGTAAAGTGAGGTGGGGGAGGAGAGCACTGAGTGGCAGATTGGAACCACACCAGTTACTTCAGATCTCTTTTCATGACATGCGCTGTCTCAGAAGTATTGCTCCATTAATTTACTCATTTTTCATCCCAGAGCAGCCATCTGTCAGTGTAAGCAGACGTTTTCTAATGACAGCCCCACCAAAACTACCGTGTTGCTGCACCTGTAACACAGTCTCATTTTGCAGCATAAGCTATGACTCTAAAACAACTGGGGTCATTTCATACAAATGGAGTGACCATTACACTCAGAAGCAATGGAAAGTGCATAAAAAGGGAAATGTTTGTTGCTGGGGTGGTACCCTATTGGACCCCTTGCCAGCAATATAGTATGAATGTACAAATTCATTATATATTGCTGGTAAGGGGTACAATTGTAGGTACTTAATTGCTGAAAGTGTAGCGTGGCCTGCCTGAGAACACCTGGCCAGTCTCACTGCGCATCAACACCACCATCACAACCTCAACTTCATTGTAAGCTCGCCTGGTGGTAGGCCTTCCTTCCTGTGTGAGTGTGTGTTTTTGGACCGGGGTGTCTCGGTGGCGCAGCCTGTAGAGCACTGACCACATGTTCATCGCGAGCCGCGACGTCGGCGGTTCGAATCCGACCGTCCGACATTTGTCGCATGTCTTCCCCTCTCTCTCGCTCCCATTCTTCCTGTCTCTCTATACTATATAATGTCCAATAAAGCTGAAAAAGGCCTAAAAAATATCTTAAAAAAAAAAGAAATAGAGAGGAACCACGTGTGTTTTCGGCTACCTAGGAGGGCCAGGACCACTGGCAGTGCAGAGCCCACTCACAGGTATGGTAGCCAATTAGACTTATTATGGTTTTGGAAATTAATTTGCGGACAGTTCCTCTAGAGGGTTCTTCCCAACAGGGGTTTTGTCCTCACCTCTTTCAGTGTTTTTCTTTCCACTGGGTCTTTAAAATCATGTATTTATGGTTTTTTATGTATATTTACCTCACTTGCGTAACATTCTTTTTTTTGGGGGGGGGGGTTTCGGGGATAAGGGGATTGATAGATAAGCACTTAATTGGAATTTGAATCCATCTTATTTTTGAATGTCCTGACTCCCACAGTGTGCTCTCCTCTAAAAAAGACGTTCTAAAAAAGAGGGTTTACATTTTTGAAGGTGAATCTCCATTGGGGCTACACTATTCGTACTCTTGATTGCAGCCATCAGATTAAGAGTTACTGAGTTCAACGTTCAAAGCTGCCTCCTGCCCAGTAATCCTTTGAAGACCAGCCAGGACTGGTGTTACTCTTCCCATTCCACCCTGCATTTCCCTCTACTACCCTTTTTCTCATTACGGTCCGACCCAAGACCACGTCATAACTTTCCTCATTCCGTCACAAATCACTGTTATCATATTCACTGTTTAATTTCAAATGTAATGTACAGAGCCAAAACAGCACAAATTGTGTCACTGTCCAAATAATTAACGACTGCACTGTACACACACACACACACACACACAAACACACACACATATACACCATCAAAGTGGTGGTCAGCGTTGCACTGAACTGGTTTGGGCCGGTTCCTGTCACATTACACAGATGACATTCCAGCTCAGAAACTACTCAGATGACCATGTAAAGCTGCATGTGCTTTCTCCATGGCAGCGAAGCAGCCGCGAAAGGTCAGACTCAGAGCTCAAAGGTCCCGCGGGCTTGTGTCCCATATTAGTTTCAGATCCTCTCATGCCCTCTGAATTATCCTGATATCTTTTTAAGGCCGTGCATTGATCTGAGGAAATTGGAGCTCCTTCCCGAGGGTGAAGAGATTTTCATGAAAATGTACTACTGCCCCAATGCGCGTGGCACCTCTAGCAGCCGTTTCCTAAAACACAGAACATGACCATCACCCAACCAGCTAGATAGTCACCATGTTTTATTGCCATTACCCTGTTGCTTATTCAATACATTTTATGTAATAAAGAAACAACCTGACTTGTTATTAACACAGTTATTTTAGGGCACTTTCATACCTATAGTTCACTAGATTTGAACCGAACCAAATACAAATTTTCATTTTTTTTTTGCTTGGTACGGTTACATTTCACACTGCCTTTTTTTAAGTGAACCACGATTTCTAAAGAAAAACACGTGTGTGCTAAGGTTGTTCATTTATTGGACAACAAACCGGAAAAACTAAACTTTCTTTATCCTATAAAGCACAGTGCAGCACGCTACGGCAGCCGTTAAAAAAAATGCACAATGGTTCCTGTAATTGGGTCGGTTCTCACCACAAATGATCCGCTCCAGAGTTTGTTTATAACTGGACCAGGACTCAACAAGGTTTTGGTACGGTGTTGTTTTTGGTCCACATCGGGGTTCGATTGCTGTATTCACACCGGCCCAAAAGAACCGCACCGGGGGGGAAACGCACCAGGGCTCGATTCAAACGGACTAAACAAGGCAGGTGTGAAATCGAAGTCAAATATGATGCTCATAACCGATAATCAAATACGCTGGATATCATTACAACATTAATAATAAGCCTTCTATGAGACATAGCATAAGTAGCAATGTATGAAGCAATCATTAATCCACTGTCACACAGGCAAAGGTTTGCAGAGCTAGTATAGGATTGGCGGCCTTTTCACAGGAACAAACTGGTAGCTGAAATTGTAAATACAAAAGCTGACCGAGCCCAAGTTCCCCGTTTTAACCCCACCCCGTCCCCGGTGGCATTTTGGACCTGTTAAAGGAAACTTTGGAGGAGAGTCCAAGCCAAAGTAAAAATGAAATTCAATATGAGTTGGAGGCAGCACGGATGGGGCAGTGGGTAGCACTGCCGCCTCACAGCAAGGAGGTCCTGGGCTTGAATCCCCGTCGGCCGGGGCCTCTCTGTGCGGAGTTTGCATGTTCTCCCGGTGTCTGCATGGGTTTCCTCCGGGTACTCCAGTTTCCTCCCACAGTCCAAAGACATGCAGGTTAGGCTGATTTAGTGTGTGTGTGCCCTGCGATGGACTGGCGACCTGTCCAGGCTGTATTCCTGCCTTTCGCCCAATGTATGCTGGGATAGGCTCCAGTGACCCTGTTCAGGATAAGCGGGTTCAGATAATGGATGGATGGATGGAATATGAGTTGGACCTACAAGCAAAGCTGCACTCAGATCAGGGGCACATTACATCTCCCATCACAAGTTACTAAAATGTATTAAAACTGTGGAGAGAGGTAGAGCCTGCCTTGCTAGCCACACCGGGTGTCATGTCAGATGAGCTTGGACTGGAAATTCGCAATCTGAACAAAACTCATCCGGTCCCACTTCACAGCCATCTGACTCCAGAGCGGTGGGCAGAGGTAGCTTAGTTGCAGCAATACTTAGCTGACGTTTTCTCACCCCTACCAGGAAGAACAAACCTTATAGAACAGCACATACACACCTCTCCGGGCACTTTAATTATAATTCACCGGTATCGATTGCTTGAACACAAGAAAATAGTGGTGCAGGAAGAATTGGGGAAGATTCTGGACATGATAGAGTATTTGAGGAATTGCTCAGGGATTGGAGCAGTCACGCCCTGCTTGTTTCCAAGCCCGATTCTGCGTGGATCACCAAAAGGTAAACGCAGTTTCGAAATGTAATGCTTATGCTATGTCTTGGGCGGATGAGCTGCTGGATCAGTTGGGCACTGATATTTTTTTTATTTGACCAAGGGCTACTAGCAGAGTCCAAGGAAAAAGTGTCCAAGGCTTTCCCCACTCCGTTCGGTTTACACCGATTTGTCACTTTTCCGTTCGGTTTGCATGGAGATCCTGCTACCTTCCAGCGGCTGATGGCTGTTAAGAAAGCAGGGTTAAAGGGCCTTGCTCAAGGGCCCAACGGCTGTGCGGATCTTATTGTGGCTACACCGGGGATCAAACCACCAACCTTGCGGGTCCTAGTCATTTACCTTAACCGCTACGCTACAGGCCACCCTATCATCCACAGCAGTGACTGGCAGCTGCATGAGCAGCATTTGTGAGCCGCCCTGAAGATGCTGCGAAGGGCGGGGCTAACTGCAAACCCAGGCAAGTGTGCGATTAGACGGAAAGAGGAACATTATCTGGGGTTCCTCTCAGGGTGGGGATGAGTCAGTCCTACAAGCATCAAAAATTGTGACACTGAACTATGAAATCATTGTCCTGTCAACCCTGTTACTCTGGTCAGTCCTGTTACCGCAGGGCAGCCTGTAGCGTAGTGGTTAAGGTAAATGACTGGGACACGCAAGGTCGGTGGTTCTGATCCCGGTGTAGCCACAATAAGATCCGCACAGCCGTTGGGGAATTTGATAACAAATTCTGATTGCAACAATGGCCTATTAAGGACTTTCTAAATGGGGGCCAAAATGCTTTTAATAATATTATAAGTACCATTTACCAGAAATTTGATTGACAAATTTTCAGTCATTAATGCATATGTTTGTAACAGGATTGACACAATATCCAAAACATGCTGAAGAAAATTATTTCTAAAGAGGAAGTTTATACAGCCCGAGATGACACAATACAGGTAAATATAACCAAGATTATGTGATGCATATTTACATTTTATTGTATCTTAATTTATTTTATAATTTTTTTAATCCAATTTTATTAGCAATATGTAATATTTGTTACATGTATCATATGTAATTATTACTTGTATGAAGTTGTATGTATGCATATTTTCTCTTTATTCTATCTGTGGAGCACTTTGGAGACAGTGATTAGTCATTACATTACATTAATGGCATTTGGCAGACACTCTTATCCAGAGCAATGTACAGTTGATTAGACTAAGCAGGAGACAATCGTCCCCTGGAGCAATGCAGGGTTAAGGGCCTTGCTCAAGGGCCCAATGGCTCAACGGCTCAACGGCTGTGCGGATCTTATTGTAGCTACACCGGGATTAGAACCACCAACCTCGTGGGTCCCAGTCCTTTACCTTAACCACTACGCTACAGGCCTGATGTCGGTCTGTCCCTCTATTACACTTATGAGGAAATAACCCAATGGCAATTTCCATAACTCAACATTAGCCGCAACCATGGACACCATCTTTAGCAACAGGCTGAATTACCCACAACGCCACAATCGATGTCGACATATACGTGGAATATTCCAGATGCCTTCTAATCGCCATCTCCTCCGGCATTAAAGGCACACACTGTCCCATTCTCCCTCCAGTCGCGTGTTCATGCGTGCAGACGGTCAACACCACCTCTGCTGAACCCCTGCCTCTGCTTCAGTTCAGCCGTACCATGATCTAATTGTCAACGATCGATTCCCAGGTTGAACGCTGCAGTCACACCCTTAATAAACGCATGCTTCAGGAAATATCCGGCCTGTAGCGTAGCATAGTGGTTAAGGTGAATGACTGGGACACACAAGGTCACACAAGGTCAGTGGTTCTACTCCCAGTGTAGCCACGATAAGATCTGCACAGCCATTCGGCCCTTGAGCAAGGCCCTTAACCCTGCATTGCTCCAGGGGAGGATTGTCTCCTGCTTAGTCTAATCAACTGTACATTGCTCTGGATAAGAGCGTCTGCCAGTAATGTAATGTAATGTAATGTAAATATCCACCCACCTGTGTAAATGGGTCACCTGTGCAAGGAATGCAAGCTGTATCAGTCACTCTGGACAAAAGTGATTGCAAAGTGATTGCAAAATGCTTCTGTGCAAAAGTCTTAGGCACCTGTATTACATTCTGTACAGTTCATATTCTTTCAAAAATAATTCAATGAAAGGTCCTAAATAAATGTATTATATATTTTACGTTATATTTTAGTAATTTGACAGAATAGTTCAAAACTGAATCAAATATTTTTTGTGACCACCCTTCGGCGTTAAAACTGTATCACTTCTCTAAGATAGCCAATGCTGTCCTGCAGTTCTATAAGACAATCAGCAGGGAGGTTGTTCCAAGCATGTTGGAGAACTTGCCACAGTTCTTCTGCAGACTTTGGTAGGTTCCTAGCTTTTGATCAAGTTTTTATGAAAAAAGTAGTCAATTGCTTACAGTAATATGTAACTTTTTAAAAATTAAAAACAAAAACATCTCTGCAAAATTAAATCTTTTGGAAAATGAATATTTGGAAATCTCAAATGTGTTCTTTTATACTAACCTACACAAAAAAAACATATATATAATAAAGTCTAAGGTGCCTAAGTGCCTGTATCTGAGGAAAGTGTCCTGGTTAATGCTGTTTTGAGTGTTTCCTGTTTTTTTCCTTCTTCTTCTTTGTTTCGTATATACAGACTGTTCAGAAGCTGTGAGCAACCGTCCAATTACTTTTGGTCCCCTAAAAATATTTATGTGGCTTTGGAGTTTACTTTCATCAATTTCTTTTTTGTAGTCCTATATACATACTTACAGAGATCATTTAAGATTACTTTGATCACACACCAAAATTATTTCTGGTTCTTAACCCCTATTATTTGAAGGCTTTTTGTGGGTGGTTTTAGTACACCAGTAAATGACTTAAGGTACCAAAGTTTAATAACCAGGTTATGTTCAATCATATAGTTTGCTATTGCTGCCCTCACCATTCCATTCTATCTTCTTAACAGTTGATTTTGACACACTCAATGTTTTGGCTATGGCAGGATTCATTGGCATTCTGTATTGATAATTTATTTGCTCACACATAAGGATGTATGAAGCTTTATTTTTACAGATGTATTGTTTCCAGCTGGGCACTGAACTGCATTTGTTACAACAGCATTATCCAGGACTGAACCCTGAAACAGCATAGGTTGGTAGCCCTGTTCTCAAACCAGGCCAACAGCTGCTGATTCAGTTTATACTTCTATTAGCTTTATTTTGTCTTTTCCTTATTTTTTTTAATTTTTAGCAGAAGTAGCAGAAAGGGCAAACATCAGGACTGAACTCCCAAAATAGCAAGCACATGAGGTAAAAAAAAAACTCCCCAGTGGGGAGGAGAAACCCTCAAACAGAGGCGTGAAAAACTCCCCGAAGGGAAGAAATCTCATGAGGAACCCAGCTATAGAGAGGAAGCCCAACCACTGCTGGCCGGCAGGATGTAAAGGTGCAGTATATATGGATAAAACAGAAATGTGATAACGTAAGTTACCATTATAGGTTGAGTTAGTTACCGTTAGGTATATATATATATTATATACATACATATATACATGTATATACATACATATATTATATATATAATATATTAGCTGGAGAAGTAGGGAGTAGTAAGGAGAAAATTAGTAAGTTTAGAGAGGCATGTGAAAAACAAGCAGTGAACAGAACAGCATAACATAAAAAAACATGTGCAGCTGTTGACCTGGTTTGGGAACAATGCTACCCACCTCTTCCGTTTCAGATTTGTTTCAGGTTGTGGGCTTATGCTGCAGTAATTAGCTGGCACCACTTGCATTTATCAGCTCCAGGAGGGACAATGAGGCTGCGTATATGTGTGTGTGTGTGTGTGAGACTGTGTGTTAATACGCGTGTGTGTGTGTGTGTGTGTGTGTGTGCATGTGCATGTGTGTCTGTGTGCTTGTAGCGTGCATGTGTGTTTGTGTCTCTGTTATTAATGATCTTTTGTCATATTTAATCATATTTATTTTTGGTCACACTTAATTGGACAAAAGTGTGTTGCTGCTGATCTGTGCTATGCTGCTGATCTGTGCTGTGTTTTTCAGGAACTTCTAAGTCCTTTGTTATACCAAGGAAAGAAAACCCAAGACAAACCCAACACAGTGAAAACATTTATTGTTGACCACTGTTAATCTTATCGTATTGACTAGCTTTGGTTTTCTAGTGAAAAACAGTTTTTAACGTTTTATTCAGATTTGAAGAGGCTGGAGTCTTAAAAGGATTCACAGGATTCTGTTGGAGACCTTCAGCGAACAAAGCTAACATGAGTTATTAACATAGCTAAGACTTCTTTCTAATTCTGGAAGAAAACCTGTAATGGGAGTTTGTGGATCGCTACGACACATTCCAGGTCGCAGACATTTTTTGAAGTAACTAGTTCAGCCACAGGCCAGGTGCATGTAGACCCATATGTATTTATTTATACAGGGCATACTGAATACTGACACATCACACAGGACGGTGTTCTACTTTACCCCACAAAGCAATCAATCAGAAAAAAAAAAAAACTGCTGATGACACAGTGTAGAGAAAACAGAGAAACAGAAAAAAGAAGGTCACAGCAGAAGGAAGCTTTATGAAGACAATGCAGTAAATAAAAAGTCGACCTTTATAAATGACAAATGGGTTTCTATTTTCTATTTCTTCACATTAAGTTTCTACTGGCCAGTAAGACAATCAGTCAGTGATTCAGATCTATTAGCATGTGATCCATTCGCCATCCATTGCTTGTTACATTTTTATACTCTGGTGAAACAGGAAGTGAGGGAATGATGCAATATAGTTCAATATAGAATGAGATTAACTCATCCATTCATCCATCCATTATCTGAACCCACTTATCCTGAACAGGGTCGCAGGGGGGCTGGAGCCTATCCCAGCATACATTGGGCGAAAGGCAGGAATACACCCTGGACATGTCGCCAGTCCATCGCAGGGCACACACACCATTCACTCACACACTCATACCTACGGGCAATTTAGACTCTCCAATCAGCCTAACCTGCATGTCTTTGGACTGTGGGAGGAAACCGGAGTACCCGGAGGAAACCCACGCAGACACGGGGAGAACATGCAAACTCCGCACAGTGAGGCCCCGGCCGAAAGGGATTCGAACCCAGGACCTCCTTGCTGTGAGGCGGCAGTGCTACCCACTGCACCATCCGTGCCGCCGAGATTAACTCAATGAAGTTTATTTGCAATTTATTTACAATAATTGTGCGGAAAGCCATTTTGACACCTTTGGTTTTCAGATAAAAAAATGAAGTTACTTCACAGTAAATACATAGAAACATGATAATTTTATTGAAAGAAAAAGTTTACCCATGCATTGAACATAACATGGAGATTGTAATTTGCATTGTTTATTAACTCCAGCCTATTATATGCCAATAATCCAGGAGCTGATGTATGTTAATGTATACAGAAATTTCCTCTGGTCACTTCTTGGTTGGTGTTTGTTTTTTAAGTCAACACGTTCAAATTCAGAAGTTGGGAGCCCATATATTGCAAACAGGGTAGGCAGTTATGAACATATTACTTGGCTATTTGTTTATATACGATTTACTGAATGAAGCAAACCTAATCAGAAGTTTTTAAGAATTTATTCATCCCACCTGGATATTTTTTGATCCAAACCAGACCAAAGCTAATGCTGAAATATTTACAAGGTAATTACGCATTTATTTGCTATTCCCTAAAAATGGACAATGATAAAAGGCATCAAAAAGGACATGTATGTATAATGCATTGCCAATTTAGGAAGCTGGAGGGGGTCCCCCCTCAGTCCTGCTGGGCACATTCTTCCACTGATTCAAGTACCATATGTGGTCCCAGCTAATGGACAGTAACGCAGGACATTTTAATAGTCCTTTAATGTGACAACACGTCATCTTGCAATGGTCCCATGGACAGCAATAAAGGGGCATCAATATCACTTACAAATATATATTTGGGATTTGGCAGGATGGAGTGGTTGGGCCTGATATGGGTGATACAGGTTAGTGGAATTTTGTTGTCGGTGGGAAACTGGTTAGCGTCTTTCACCCGTTTTTCTCCTTTCCTGCATACATTGATGTGCGTGATCTTTTAGGAGGTACGGATATTCTGTTGTGGACTGGCCCCAAATGGGCGAGTTCATTCACTAATTTATCCATTCATTCACCTGAATGGTGGAATGACTCTAAACAGGATCGCAGGTTCTTCAGACCGCAGAACAAACCAAAACTGACTGGGTAAATGTTTATCCATGTTCCTGTGTAGCAGGGTTAGCATTCGGCTAGCTCGCTACTACAAGCACGGTGAAGTACAGGAAAGTGAGGGCCTGTTGAAGGTTACCGTGACAACGCTCCCTGATGATATAACCCTCAAATTCAAAAATAACATTGTTGCTCTTGGCTTGGGGTAATTTTGCCTTTAGCTGACTCATTTGTCAAATAAATCTTTGTACGAGTGAGAGGCCAGGGTTCAAATCCCACCTCAAACTCGTTACCCCTGGAAGGCCTCTGCTCTTATTACAGTTTAACAGTGGTTTATCCACTTCTCATTAAATTATCCTACCATAAGCTAATGCTGCTGCTTTCTCCACCCTTGCACTTCAATACTGCCACCCAGACCTTTGACAAACAAATACCGCACCTGTAAATAAAAGTTCACAGCTTTGTCCCACATTCATTTTTCCGTCATAAGCAAACAGCAGTCAGCAAAATGAACTAAGAGCTCCCTATGGATTCCTGTAATTATAATCATTATTATTGTTATTATTATGACACTGCAATATGCTCCTGTCAGTTAATAAGTAAACTTTGCCTCTGAATTACTGTTGGACTATGGATTAGTGACTTAAATGGACAAAACACCAGTAGAAAATCCTTTGGAACAGCATATAGATTTCCATTGCTTGCCAAGCATCGGATGATTAGTCAACCCATGATTCTCTCAGAATGTTTTGTTTTTGCATTTGTGCACTATGTGAGGTATATGACTGACGATACTCATTTAGCTGTTGCGGCGAGAGGGTGTGGGAGCTGAACACGCAGCGACCCCTCGTTACCTTAGGTTAGTGAGGACAGTCACACGTCCACGTCCACTTTTCATTTTATTTTGTGCACAAATGTCAGACACACAACAGTTGGAATATTTAAGTCAACTCAGAATGATGTTGCATAAGCACATCCTCACCATTCACTGACTCCCACTCGGGGCTGAGGTGCAGGGACAGGATTGGCCTTCATGAAAGAGAACCTTCTTCTCATTTCACCCTCAGAGACGCAGGTGACAAGGTCTGGCAGACCTGGGAGGCAGGTCAGTCTAGAGCCATCATTGAGAGAAAAGGGTGAGACACGCCAGTGAGGGGTAGATCCATCCTGACCAACCTCATCCTCACATCCAATTAGTCGAGTGAAGAACATCTCCCAGACTGTTGATTGACCAAAATCAGACCGTTTCAAAGACCCAAAACAATATCTTTATAAATATAAAATATTATGTATTCTCCCCATTTCAAAACAGTGTGTATAGCATGATTTTCCCTTGATCTGTGTTTTCTGTATTTCACACAGTTGACCTTGCCATTCTGCTAAATAAACATGCCAGTCATGGAACCAGGAGGCTTGCAAAAGGCCCTAACTAATGCTTTTTATAATTCCCCCAGCGATCGAAATGAGCTCAGAAGCATGTCTGTATCCAGTAGCAGGTTGTGCTATTGCAACCAGAGCAAAAACAAACAAATAAAAAGCATGCAAGATTTCCATAGGTTTACATTGCAAAGCAATCAGCATCTGATTGACATGTCATTCCTGATCAGAACTGCTTGTAAACTGGACTCGGATTGCATTGCTTTACTCTACCGGGACCATGTTCAGCCCCAACAAAATTGTGGCAGGTTAAACATCCTGTTGCAAACTGTGGGCGGACTGACTGACGTAGCATGGTTTGTGCCTATGATATCTTAAGGCGGTCTTCACGCTTTAAAGCATAAAAGCATAGGCCCAGGTCATTATTGACTTGGTCTTCATCTGTAGCCGCAAAGCCTTTTGCAAAATGGTCCATACTGTTGTGAGGACACATCATTCAAAACGTAGCAAAAAGTAGCAAAACGTTTTCCGATTGAACATGCCACAGGCAATATGGGAAACAGTCTAGCCAGCGCTATACAAAAGGCTGTGATTCAGCTAGGTGGCTTTTCCCTTTGTGTGTTTTGCGTATCCCATCATGCCCTGGTTTCGATTGTTTGTGCATTTGTAAACATATTTCATTCATGTCTGTCATGTGCAACCTTATCTCCACTGCTGGTGGCGGGGATTCAGTAAATTGGTGTTATGACTTTAACTTTGAGAAATCGTCTCCCATCCTGCACTGTAGTTATCAAAAAATGGAGCACCAAAGAGCAGGCATTGATTGCACTCTCTTCTCAGTGCTGTTCTGGTTAAATCTCACCCAAGTGCAATCTGGGCAGTCATTCAGGATCGGAGCAGCTACCACTGGGGCCCAACAGGGCCTAGCCATCCCTACCTGACAAGTCCTGGGCCACGCGACTTAATCCGCAATCATTCATACGACCCGTTGTGTCAATTGACATTGACACTCATCAGGCCATAGCTTCATCTTAGCTGATATCTCTACTTGGACATAAAACTTGGTGGTGGTGAGCATGTATGTGGTGCATTGAATGTGAATTCATACAGTGGTGCTAAAGGTGTAAACATCAGTTTGGTTTCCTACTACCTCACGTCCACTAACGGTAGCTCATTTTGGGGGATATTTGCCTCTTGTCTTCAGGAAGTGAAAGGCATGTTCAAGCCAAGTGATAACATTGCTCTTTTTGGCCCTGAAAATGCATAATTGCATTAGTGCATTAGCTGTAAGGTGAAGCAAGTTTTGGGGCTTTTGGTCAGATGTGAGTACATTTTTCTGTACACTTCAGAATTCATCCTGCTGCCACTGTCAACAGTCACATCATTAATAAAGACTAATAAGACAGTTCCAGTGGCAGCCATACATGGCCAAGCCATAACACTACCTCCACCGTGTTTCAAAGATAAGGGGGTGCTTTGGATCATGAGCAGTTCCTTTCTTTCACTGCTCTTTTCTCGTTCTATCACATTTTAAAGCAAACTCTAACCTGGCCTTTCCTTTCCTTTCTTGAGGCTTACCAGTGGTTTGCATCTTGCAGTGAGCCCTCTAAAGTTCTGCAGGTGTAATCTTCTCTTTATTTTAGTCTTTGACACTATCTATGGCTACAACCTAAAATCACTTGAAAGCAGAAGGAGATCCTGGCCTAACTGGTGTCTAGGGTGAGCATGTTTGTTCTTGTTCTTCTCAATTTATTCATTATTTTGAGATGTATGAAAGATGTTTAATCTATTACCAAACAAGAATAATACATTCTTGCTTAATGTATTACCAGTTGGTTATGGTGCAATGTAACTTGTTTTGTGAGAATTGCTCTGAAGACGTCCTTTCAGGTATGAGCGAAAGAGTCAGATTTTAAGGTTGTGATCTTCTCCGCAATTGGATATGAACTATTCTTCCCCTGATTGGGGAATTGAGGAACTAAGGTTACCTTAATTTTAATTGGTGCATACACTTGATCGGTAAAACGGCATTTTGCAATATGTAAAACACGTGTTGTGTTTTGCAATTCACTCACGATTGTAAAACACGTATGGATTGGGTTTTGCACTTCACAAAATTCCCTGGGTTGCCACGTTAATCACGCCCATCTCCCTCAAGTCAACATGTCTCATGTCCATAGTTCTTTGCTTGTGGAGGAACATTCATCCTCCAGATTGTGCTGAAATAGGTGCTTCTGGCAAACAACCATATGTTCTAACAAAACGGCCATATGCTTCTCCAGTTAATTATTACTAACAAGAAACTGCTCTGCTAATAGAACTTGGGCAGCAGGAACAGAATTAGATGCAAACATACAGTATTTGGTGAACTGCTCAGTCACGTAGGTGACTTGCAGACATGTCCTGTTTGCATTGCATTGCACACATTGCACTACTTGATGACTTGCATTACTTTGTTGTGTCATTAGTATACACAGAGTATTGTGCAGGGCTCAACATTCTGGAGAATTTAGTTAAACACACGTGTGGAAGTTTAAGGGCTCAGGGTTTTGTGAGCCTGGCCTAGTTTCAGAATGTTCAGTTTGGCCCTTGTTCCAGAATGTTCATTTTGGCCATAGTTTAGTGTGGAGGTGTTTTCTGGAGTGAGTGCTCATCTGAGTCTGGTGTATGTGTGCATTCCAAGCACTCAGGTGATAATGAATGGTACCAGCGATGGTAAAATTAGCCCTGCACTGGGCAGTGCTGGGAGGACAGATGGAGGTAGAGTTCCCAGGGACCCTGGAGCAGTTGTAAATAGCTCTCCACACAAATTGGGCACCACGGGGACAATGCCATCACCAGCGCTGTGCACCTGTATTCTCAATACTACGCTTGGCTCCAGACCCGCGAACAGGACCTGAACAGAATCGCTCCCAATTGCACTCCTGTTACGAAAGGCTCCCAAAGGGGACACTCAGTTTAGCAGAAGGTACAAATGTGAATGGACTGTGGAACACAGGTCCACTGGGGCAGGGAATCCCATGGTTTCCTGGGCCGTCACTGAAGGCTGAGCTCTGTGAGATCTGTCTGATGTTGCCATGGTAGAGGCTTCCAGGGCATGGGAATTCCTGTAGAGCAGGGATTGGAAACTCATGATAGAGGACAATTAGTGCAATTAGTCAACCCCACTCTTTTTGATGATCATATTATTACAATTCCCATAAGTAGGTTACTGAGCAAAGTTAGGCTGTAATTATAACTGACTGTTAACCAAGGTATACCTTTCCATGTGAGTGCTATTTTACGTAACATTGTGTCATGTACTACCTTTTTAACAATGTACATACATTTTAAATTCTCACTAAACTTTTTATCTTTCTGATAAAACTTTAATACTTTAGTCCCATAGAGATAATAAAAAGTTTCAAGAGAGCCATGAATAGATAAGAGGTTACAATACACAGCATAAACTACAATATACCACAGTGCATGAAAGAAATAATGTTAATAACCTGGCCTGTTTCAATCCCATGCTGTCCCTGCAATCAACCAGTGAAATTCCATCAGCAAAGATCTTTTTAGATACTCATTCCACTAATGATTACACTCACTGCTGACAAAGACTGTAACAGATACTGTCAAGTAGCAGGACAGAAGAGCCAATAGCAACCACAAAGTAGGCAGTTCTGGGTAATATACTCATTCATGGCTTGGGTTTCAGACACAAACAGAGAGAAGAGTCGACCTCTGGGGGGCATGGTGCCTGGGTGCAGGTTGAAGGCACAGTGGTAAGAACGGTGAGGTGGTAAGGAGCCGGTTTGGGATTTGTTCAACACTAGGTGGAGATTGTGGTACAGGGATGGCAGGTCAGTGGGCACCTCCTCAGAGGGCAGAACATGTCTGGATAGGCCAGAGCTGGAGCCGAGACAGGAAACATGACAGCCAGGGATCCAGCTGGTGATGGTCCCCCAGACACAGTTGATTTGTGAATTGAGATGCAGGAGCCAAGGTCTGCCCAACACCAGGGGAAAGTGAAGCGACTTCATAACGTAAAATAAAACCACATTGAGATGATTCCAAGAGACCAGAATTCCCACGGGGAGCGGTGATGCGGTCGTCCTCGGCAAGGGGAGCTGTGTGTTGTGTGGGTGTGTTGGTTTGGAGATCCATTGTCTGATGGGACGTGGGGATCTTCAGCTGGCTTCAGCTGGCTCCCTTCCGGGAAACCAGTGCATATAGGATGGAGCGGAAAGTAGAGGAGGTTCAATCCAAGGAGGTGTCTGTCAGAACCCCCTCGCTTACTGTTGCATTTTCTTTAACTGGACAATGGGCGACTATATCCAGGTCCGGCACAGTACAAGCACAGCTGCTCGACCAACCAACTCTGCCTCTCCCGTGTAGATAAACTGGTACGGTTGACTTGCATAGGTTTGGGTGTGGAGACGTCAGCCAGAGGTTGTTCGCTGGAACGTGGGGTGAAGTCGGTCGGTCTACCTGGAGCCCGTCTCTCGGTCCGTCTCTCCCGCAGTCGAGAATCTACCTGGATGGCCAGGTAAACTATGGCGTCAAGGGTCTGAAGAAGCTTGCAGGTGGTGACTTCATCTTTTATTTGGTCAGAAATTCCATGAAGAAATGTGTTATAGAGCGCTTCGTTGTTCCAGCCAGCAGAGGCTGCCAAAGTCCGAAATTCAATAGAATTCAATGGAATAGTCTGACACAGAGCAGTTTTCTTGTCGTAGGCGGAGAAGCTGACGAGCCGTGGAGAGGCCCACTGCAGACTGGTCAAAGACCTTCTTGATGGCAGTGGTGAAGAGGGGATAGTCGTTGCACTCAGGGGCCTCAAAGTCAGAGAAGGCTGTTCCCCAGTCACAAACTTTTCTAGCCATCAGCGTGATCACATAGGCAACATTGGAGCGTTCTGTCCGGAACGAAATGGGCTGCCACCAGAATACCAAGGACACTGAGAAAGAAAGGACAGACACTTTCTTTTTCAGTGTCCTTGGTATTCAGGGGGCAGCCCACTTCTGGATACCTCTGGATACCCCAGGAATGACGACAAGAGGAGGTCCAGGGACTCGGCCCTTTGGTCCAGTGGTTGGGGTCACAAGCAAAAGTCCAAGCACAGCGCAACCACAATCATTAAGGGTAATCCAATATGTAGTCACGGTCAAAAGCAAACATCCAAACATAGCTAGGCAATCTGAACTGACGACGGTACAGAAAGTAATCCGGGAATCGTGAACCAAAAGTCCGGAAAGACATAATCAAACAAATGGGTTATCCAATAGGTCGGGGTACACATTACAATCTGGCAGGGAACTAAGGCAAACAGACAAGTATTAATACACAGAGACATTTCTGAAATGACAAACAGGTAACGAGAAAGGTGAAATGAATGAATGAATGAATGAATGAATGAATGAACAGACTACTGAAAGTGAACTGGGACATATGGCACGAAAGACATGACAGGATAACAGAAAACACTAGGGCTGGGGAAACAGAATGAGGCAGATATTGTAACACTGCTCGCTCCTCATCAGCATTTACTACCAATACAATATCTCACAAATGGAAGGTAAGGTTGTGTTGTGAAGTTGGTGTGGTATTGCATTGAATGTCCAACATGGATGTTCAAAAGCACAAAGAAACTGAAAGTTTTCAGTTCTTTGTAGCTGATTAAATAATGCACACTGCAGACTTGAGTCAAATACTTGATTTGAGTACCCTTTCAACACCAATAAAATGATGGCGATTACTAAACTGAGTATAAAGGATAACGATCCATTTGCAACATTATGGCAGAAGTGAATTTGGCAAGTTCTTCTGGATAGGTGGAACTAATAAGCCCTTTAACATGAATCAGTTGAAGCTGAGTGCTTGTAAGTTGACAAAGCTTGGCAGAAGCGTTCTAAAAATACCGGCAGAGAGTGCCGGGAGGGAGAGAGAGGGGGGAACTGCTTAATCAAACGGGCTGAGTGTGATTCCATCTGTTTGAGCTCATGGCACAAAGATCAGTGGAGCCAAGGAGACGGGGGACGACTTCTGGAGGGGTGGGGGTGGGTCTCATAAAAACGTTCCTACTCCTTTCACTAACCCCCCCTTCCACAAAACTGTCACTGAAAAAGACTGTTCTCATATTAAAGTTGAACATAATGGGTGATGGAGATGGCCATAAGCAATAATGTTCTGAGTGAATGTAAATGTTTGGCGTTTATATAGCGCCTTTATCCAAAGCCATTCACCCATCCATACACACACTCTCACACCAACGGCGATTGGCTGCCATGCAAGGCACCAAACTGCTCCTCAGGAGCATTTGGGGGTTAGGTGTCTTGCTAGGGACACTTTGACACACCCAGGGCCAGATCGAACTGGCAACCCTCCGACTGTCAGACGACTGCTCTTGCCGCCTTAGCCAATGTCGCCCAAATGTGGTCTGAAATGCCCCCAGACAAGCATAGCATTTGAGAGGAGGTCAAACTAAGGGTGGATGGTAGAGAGGTAAATCAGTGGTCTTCAATCTTGGTGCTTGAGAACAGCTGAGTCTGCTGCCTTTTCGTACTCAAGAGCTACTCAGCAATTAACCACTTAAAGCAGTTGATTAAAAGACTGACTCTGGTCACCTGGGCACTGTTTATTGAAGCAGGATTTCTGAGTTAGCTGGATAACTGCACTGACTAAAACCCAGAACCCTCCCAAATCTGGAACATGGACTGAAGTAAAAGGGCCCAAGGATCAGGTTTCCTTCCCACATCCTAACAATATCCGTTATGGGTTTAATGGCAAAACTGATCAGCTCTCTGAGGTGCTGACTGAACATAGGCCATGAGTATGATTCCAGGCCTTCATACCCTTTAGGATTGTCATATGGGTAAGGCACTGAGCCTAACTACCTTTCTACAAGCAAATCCTACCTCAGACATTATTGTGAAATGCATTATTAATTGTGTTCATAATGACTTACTCATGTAGACCACTCCTAAAAACATGGTGTTAATTGAAATATTTGATAAACAAAGCAGAGACCCATCAGGCCTATATATTGCTGTGCTTTCTGTCTTTGGCACATTATATTAAATAGCGTTGTGAAACATCAAAGAGGACACTCATCCCTCGAACACATATGTTTTTGGAGTTCTCCATGCAGTCCCAATGTACTGCATGTCACATTTGGGCTCAAGCTGAAAATAGCACTCTTTCACTCTGGGACATTAGCACTCAGTAACAGAGTATATTCAGTCTTCATTGAAGGCACCACCCAGCAAATCGATCTACTGCTAAACCACCAGTCTGCCAACAACGATGATGAAGTTCCAATAACACTACCCTCTTATGTAACTGCAGGTCAATAGACCTGTTCACCATCTCAGCCCCATCTGAGGAAGATGGAGAGAGTATCGTACCTTCAAAATCAATGTGCATAATCTCCTGTAGCTCACTGTATTCCTAGGAGAGTACTCATTATAAACTGACAGCTATGCAACTCAATGACCACTTTATTAGCTAGACATATACACCAGCTTGTATAATCAAATCAACTTTAATCAACCAATCATGTTTTTCAGACCAAATCTCAGAATAGTGAGGAGATGTGATCTAAGTGACTTTGACCCTGGAATGATTGTTGGTGCCAGATAGGGTGGTTTCTCAGAAATTGCTGATCTTCTGGGACTCTAGAGAACAGTCTCTAGAGTTGCAAAGAATGTTGCCAAAAACATCCAGTGAGCAGCAGTTAAGAAACGCATTGTTAATGAGAGAGGTCTGAGGAGAAGGGTCAGGCTGGTTGAAGCTGACAGGAAGGTGACAGTAACGCACACAACCACACATTACAACAGTGGTGTGCAGAAGAGCATCTCTGAACACACAATGTGTCAAATCTTTAAGCAGATAGGCTACAGCAGCAGAAGTAAAAAAATAATACCTAATACTGGTATTTATTCTCACTGACACAGTATCTTGTTTTGATTCCAGGCTTTTGATTGCTTTTGGATTCTGTTATTGGCTTTCCTCAACATGAAGTCCAGAGTTTTGCCAATGGTGGTCCAGGAAGTGATTATAAGGCTGAGAAATAAGAAAAGAACAGTCAGACACACAGGAAAAGCAATAGGCTTACAAAATAAACAGTTGGAACACTATTAAGACTAGAGAGAGCACTGGTGAGCTCAGTAATTGCGAAAGGGGCTGGTAGGCCAAGGAAAACTTCCACAGTTGATGACCGAAAAATTCTTACCATGGGGCAAGGGATGGATTTCCTAAACAGGTCACCCAATATGGGTGTAAATACCCTCAAATTAAAGATGACCATCTGCACTTTAACCCCATATTCATTGTTTATTTAAAATTCAATGTGCTGGAGTACAGATCCAAGAGAACTGAAATTGTGTCACTGTATAGATAGTTACGGAATGCACTGCACACATACATACATGCAGACACACACACACACATACACACACACACACACACACACACACACGTACACACCCACAAACTATAGCTGCATTCACAAAACCATATGACCACACATACGAATGTACACACACAGAAACCAATATACACATGCATACACACACCAGCTGACAGGCACATACACACACATGCAACCCGCACATAAATGCATAGACACATCCACGTACATGCACTTCCACCCATACACACACATAGCAAGCACATTCATTCACTCTCACACACAAACACACTGATCACTCTCATTCCTCACAAAAGCCTCATAGGAAAATTCATTTATATAAAACATTCATGTTCATTTAATTGCAGCCACTGGAATCAATTAATTAGCACCATGTGATATAGACAATCGCAGATTCCATACAGATCTTTCACTATTTTCATTATTTATAACCAGGTAATAATTCTGGCATTAAAAAATATGTTGAAATCTGAATATTTAGACAGAGGTAATGTACAGAGAGGAATTTCATCACATATAATCACATATAGTTAATTCATTGAAATTGTGTGAAGCTGATTAAGACTACAGTGAGGAAGTATATGTGGATGTTGTTACATTACATAACATTAATGGCATTGGGCAGAGCGGCGTACAACAAAGTGCAAAGTGCATACCCATAACCAGGGATAAGTGCACTGAAAGACCCTAGAGGAAAGTACAATTTCAACTGCTATCTGTACAAGGACCAGGGCCTATTTGATCATCAGATTTTTTTCTTCTATTTTTAAAAATCGTAATACCACAACACATATGAATAAACTGCTTACCTAGCCAAACAACGCTAGTACTATCATCCAAAAAAACAAGTAAATAACACAGGTAAAGACAACAGTTAAGGTTTACAGGGAGGTAGGGAGGGACAGGGAGAGGTGCAGCTTGAAGAGGTGCGTCTTCAGTCTGCGCTTGAAGATGGCAAAAGATTCTGTTCTGACCTCCATGGAGAGTTCGTTCCACCACCGTGGAGCCAGAACAGACAGTAGTTGTTATTTTTAAATAGTATATAACTCAGTGGAGATAACGCCTCTGACATATTTTTGATTTGTCATTGCAATGGAGACTTTGAGTGAACTGAATGGACTACATGACTACTGTATGTGAAAAGTAACTGATGTGAGCAGGGTCCCTGCACACACAAACCACCACCAACAGATCAGCACTCTCTGTGGAGTTGATGAGTAAGAGGAGAGCACACTCCAAATAGCGGAAGTAAGGGATGGGAGAAGTGTGTTAAATTCATAATGACTGAAGACATTACTTAAAAATAAATTGTACTTTTACTTTTTCCATTTTGTGTTTTGTCTTGTTTTCACATTTAAATGCCATTCTCAGTGTGCTTGTAATGGTGTCAACTAAGTATGTTATCACATCTACCGTTTCTTTGAAAGCCAGACTCCCTGGGTCACCAATTGCCCGTTCAGCATGTTGAGTATCTTCCACAGTCATGCTAGAACACATTCTACGCATGGCCTCAGTCAGACCTTTAGCCTTGCTCTCTAAAACCCTAAATCTAAGTCCTCTGACTTCAGACTCCTCAGTGTCCATAAACGGTTGTATATTTATCTTGTACCATATACTTCTCCTCTTACGGGAGCTTTTACTCCTACCCCATTGGCGTGTGCGAGGGGTTAACAATGCATTCCTGCCTAACCCATCTTCTGTCAATCTCTCATCAGGCGGGCCTAGGGCCGGGTCCTCGACAATGGTGTAGCCGCAATAAGATCTGCACAGCCGTTGGGCCCTTGAGCAAGGCCCTTAATCTTAACCCTGCATTGCTCCAGGGGAGGACTGTCTCCTGCTTAGTCTAATCAACTGTACATCGCTCTGGATAAGAGCGTCTGCCAAATGGCATTAATGTAATGTAATGTAATGCCATGACACCTTTTTCCCTTCACCTATATCGCGAAACCACTATAATTTAGAAATATCAAAATGTATTAATTTGTGTTCTTTACTATTTTTTTATTTTATTGTTTTGCTAAATTTGCTTTCATACTAGTCATGAAATTAGGTCGCCATGGGGACAGAAATCAATGCCAAAAGACTGCTGGGCATCAGGCTTGGTGGTTCAAGTGTTAAATTATGTCATATTGCTATGTCAGCTGAATCTGCGACATAAAGACTAGACAGAGCTTGGTCCGGGGAATGAGAAATGCATGCGATGACCACCATCATCATCACCTACTTTGATTTACACTCAGATCTTCCTCACTTCCACTGACCTCTTCACTGTGTCTCTTTACCCTAAAGCAGATTGTATAACAAACATGGGTCAAGTTTATTCTAGTGTGAAGTATCACCAAATCACTTGCTGGCAAAGTTGAGGTCAGCAAATCCAGAGTTAAGGAGGTGATTACTTGCCAGATCAGTATAACCTGATGAACCTACAGGTCTCCATTTCACCCGTCTTAAGTGGAAATATAAAAAGGGCCCAGAATTACTGGGAAGAAATATGATAGTTATATGCTGACTAAGTATTCTGACATTACAGCACTTGGGATATAAATTGAATGGATACGAAATAAAATAGGGCACATTTTCTTTTCACATTTAATGCATAATTGGTAATTGCACTGAGCAGAGATTGAGGACAATAAACTAGATTTTGCTATTAACTTTTTCAAGCTCACTGGACAGTCTGCTCTTCTTATGTATTTTTACATTTATTCAGACAGGGGGAAGCAGAGGGGGTCACAAATAGAGATGGGGTCACAGTGCAGAAACTTTTGGCGCTTAGAGAGATGTGTTTATGGGATTAGAGTCAGCTGTCCTGCGTAGTGTGCTACACAGTCTTCACATTGGTGCCTTGTACCTAAAATCTGATTTCATACAGTAATAGAAGTATGAAAATCATATGGTATGCGAAAAGGCAAATAATGAAGTTGTTCCATCTGATAGCTTGCTTAAAGAGACAAACTATCAGGCACTCAGAACAGGGGACCGGGACAGGTGAGGTTCAATAGACAGCAAACAGATACAGCAGGGATACGGGATCAGGCAGTTCGTAATACAAAGGCCAGGCAGAATTCCAGCAAACAGGTGTATCAGGAGTAATCCAAAGAGTAGTCGTGGTCACAGGCGAAGGGTCGAAAACAAATTGGCTAATCAGACACAAACAAAATTCAGAAACAAAAGTCGAGGTACAGAAACGGGTGGAAAAGCTACACTTTACTTTACACTTTACACTTTACACAAAACTCAGCGGTCGGGTGCAAAACAGGTTGTGACAGGTATCATTCCGAAAACGCTGGAAGGCATGGTACAACCCCATAACAATCTGGCAACGAGACATACAAACTGAGCCGTTTAAATAATACAGGTAACGAGACTGAGGGGTTTAAGTAATACAGGTAACGAGACTGAGGGGTTTAAATAAGACAGGTAATGAGACTGAGGGGTTTAAATGAGACAGGTAACGAGACTGAGGCGTTTAAATAATACAGGTAACGAGACTGAGGGGTATAAATAAGACAGGTAACGAGACTGAGGGGTTTAAATAAGACAGGTAACGAGACTGAGGGTTTTAAATAATACAGGTAACGAGACTGAGGGGTTTAAATAATACAGGTAACGAGACTGAGGGGTTTAAATAAGACAGGTAACAAGAGGGAATAGCAATCAGGTGTGGGAAACAATCAGGTGGAACGAATTAATGAAGTGAGGGGGTGACTACGGTGTGCATGGAGGTAATGAAAGCACGGAAACGCTAACGACATAGACAGAATTCAATACATGAAAAACACGAAACCTAACACAAACAAATATTGAGAAAGCTCTTAGCTGAAATAGTTGAAAACAGTGAATTGCATTGTTAGATTAGTGGTAGTAATGTATTGCAAGGAAATGTATTGCAATACGTGACTGTTCTCAGCTGTGGTATGTGAATACAAGAAATTATAAGATATCCCCCAAAACAATGAACAGTCCTGTTATACACAAAACATCTGAACTCATTCATTCATTAATTCATTCATTATCCTAACCCGCTTATCCTAAACAGGGTCGCAGGGGGCTGGAGCCTATCCCAGCATACATTGGGCGAAAGGCAGGAATACACCCTGGACAGGTCACCAGTCCATCACAGGGCACACACACCATTCACTGACACACTCATACCTACGGGCAATTTAGACTCTCCAATCAGCCTAACCTGCATGTCTTTGGACTGTGGGAGGAAACCGGAGTACCCGGAAGAAACCCACGCAGACACGGGGAGAACATGCAAACTCCGCACAGAGAGGCCCCAGCCGACTGGCATTCGAACCCAGGACCTCCTTGCTGTGAGGCGGCAGTGCTACCCACTGCAATCCGTGCCACCTACATCTGAACTGAGTACAGTAATTGCACTTAGTTGTTATTTCACTGCTATTTTCCCTCTGTTGGTTTGTTGCCTTGTTAGACAACCAGATGGAAACATAAGAATTATGTTTATTTTTAAGCATTATAAGATATAAAGTTCAGGGGGAGGACACTACTGCCCCAGTAGCTAATGAAGAAACACAATTAGCTGGATTCAAGATTAAATTAAGGTTACTATATCTGTACTAAAGATGGCTGAAATTGGTTTACGGACTTTAGTGGGCAGGATTATGTCATTGGAAAGCCAACACAAATGGATGCTGGGTTAGACAGCGTCATCAACAGGAATCCAACACACATGCCATGCCATTCAGGGTGGTGTGCGCTGTAGAATCCTGAATCTGGATGAAGCGGCTGAAGAGCAGTGCCTAAGTGCTGTGTGACAAATTACTCTGCACACAGAAAAATGTCCAGTGTTCACTGAACCCCATAGAGTTTATAATTCCAGGAGGGACCACTGTAAGAGTTAATTTGACACAGAGTCTGCTGCCACGCCCTGATGCCATGCCCTGATGCCATGCCCTGCAGCCCGGCTAGTGCTACACCTGATTGCTGGTGTCCTTAAATAATGACCTACACGTTCCCATGTACACATATACAGTCATACACACACTGCAAACTGTGAGTGGGCACTATTTATTCATGCATTTAGCATTTGCTTACTGACAGCAGACTTTGTTCGCTATTTGCACCTGCCTATTCCTCTCAGACCGTATTTTCAAATAAAAGAAAGTTTATTTTGACATGATATTCCCTGGGATAAGGTTAGAATACAGAGACTTGGGCACCCGTGGTTTAAATGTCTGTTACAATGAATCTGTTTGTGATCAAAAGTAAATCTGAGCTCTAAAGAACCCACACATCATTGCAAAAGAGCTGTAAAAAATAGTAACAAATACAGGTGTAGCTGTTCACAGGACAACAATACAACATACTTTAAACAACAAAGACCTACATGGCAGAGTTGCCAGAAAGAACGACATCAACACAAAATTAAGCAGCAAAATAAAAAATTGAGAAGCATGAAGCCTTTTAGAACAATGTGCTTTGGACTGACAAAACCAAAATTGAACTTTTTCACAACCACCAAATAAGGTATCTTTTGGATAGGTGGGTATTCCAGCAAGACAATGATCCAACGCATACCTCAAAATCAACCATGAAGTACCTCCAGGAAAGACAGATGAAGGTTTTGGAATGGCCACCACAGCCCCCAGACTCTGTGGAGAGATCTCAAACATGCCGTACATGCAAGGAGCCCAATATTATTAATGAGTAAGAGTTGAAAGACTCTTAGCTGTCCACAGGAAGTGTCTATAAGCTGTTCAATTTGCCCAAGGAGGACTTACAAACTACCAACTGAGTTCCTAAACTTTTGCAGAGTGCCTTTTTCCTTTTTTAAATTATTTTGAAACTGTAAAAAATAAAAAGTAGTCTTGCGAGATTGCCGGCACACGTGGAGCGGCATAATTGGCTCGCCGCTCAGAGGGTGGGGGGGGGGGGACTCAGCGGGGGCTGTCGGATCGGCGTAGACAATAGAGTCGTGATTGCACTCGCCTCGGAGTCACGGCCGCGGGAACTTGAGAGGGGCGATGCGGCTCGTAGAAGGCGTGTCGTTCTCTCCAAATCCTGGACCTCGGGAATCCCGGGCTGCCGAGCGACGGGGCCGTTGTGGCGTAGCCACGGCAACATGGGCGACTGGAGTAGATCGGGCACAATCGGGAGAAGACAGGGGGAAAAAATGAGTAATCTTGCTTTACAATTTGAAGAAATGTGTCATTGTTTAACGTTGTACCGTTTGGAGGTCAGGTTCACTTCTGTTCACTTAGATATTAATTGTAAAAGGCTTTTTGACCAGGGGTGCCCACATTTTTGCACACTACTGTATGTATAATGTATATTTGTTGTATCTTACTAGCAAAAAAAATAAAATAAAATTATAACGACAATATAATTTCTTAACTTATTTAACTTAAAGGAAATTTAATGGCTTTGGCATCATAAGGAATTCAATACTGTTAAACCCTTCCACAACTTTATAGACTGAGGTGCTACCATATGGTCATTGGTACACCAATTCAAAGACAAAGCTCCCAAAATGCTCCCAAACACACAATTCACTTTTGCACATTAATTTTTTATTTATTTCATTTATTTATGTCATTAGTATACTGTCATTGTTCCAGGAACAGTCTAAACAGTGGCTCATATAACACGCTCCATCCAACCTCATATAGTAGCCATCGGTGGTGAGGCACGGAACTAAATACAGTGACAGTACAAGCAGTGAACAACAGTGAGTGTCTCCAATTGCAGATTCACATAATCGCAGATACAGATTGTTTGATGGTTCATGAGAATACTGCTGCCGTCATTATTTATTATGATTATAATAATGGCAATTTTACTGATATGATAATAGCTCATTCTCCTCATTCTGTGCCAGTTCTGAAAAGCGCCATTGAAGGGAAACTTGGGCACAGGAACACGTGTGTACACGTGATCTCAGACATACAGTGGCGTCCATGTCCTGCTATTGGAGACAGCTCACTGTTGTTCACTGCTTGTACTGTCGCTGTATTTAGTTCCGTGCCTTACCACCGATGGCTATAATATGTGGGGGAGCGTGTTATATGAGCCACTGTTGAGACTGCTGCTGAAACAATGACAGTGTTGAGCAGCCAAGGGGTCAGAGGTCATTTGTGAGGTAACGTGGGCACAGATCCACAGATCGCACTCGGTGTGTTCAGCACCGGTGTTCCCTCTCTTCACCTTCCTCGCCCCGTTTCCCAGCAGCCTCTCTGCTCTTACACAGTCTACAGAGAACCGCACTTTTCGCATCCTGAGGCCGGCACGGAGAATTGCGCCGAATCCAACGGCTAACGGGCGCCCTGTAGCGTAGTGGTTAAGGTAAATGACTGGGACACGCAAGGTCGGTGGTTTTAATCCCGGCGTAGCCACAATAAGATCCGCACAGCCGTTGGGCCCTTGAGCAAGGCCCTTAACCCTGCATTGCTCCAGGGGAGGATTGTCTCCTGCTTAGTCTAATCAACTGTGCGTCGCTCTGGATAAGAGCGTCTGCCAAATGGCAATAATGTAATGTAATGTAATGGCTATTGACCACGCTCCCCGACGACGACCGTATCCGGGACACGTAGCCGATGGCGACGCTCCTTCCCCGGTTGCCATCGCCTATCAGACGTCAGACCGTCGTGATCATTCGGCGGTTGCTGGAAAGGGCCCGTTGATTAATGCGCCTGGGTCCAGGCTAAGTGCCACCTGCCGGGTGCAAAGCCTTACAGTTGGTGGTGAGTCACTGGCGCACGCCGCGGGGGCCTCTGACACGTTCTCACCGCCCAAGCCTCCGCTCTCCTACACGCACCCGTGGACTCCCCGCTGCGCCGATGGCTGGAGAACACCACAACAGCTTCACTTTTCTGCCACCACACGATGAACAGGAACCAGCTTTACGGGGCTACAAGGTATCCGACATTTCCTGAGAGAGAAATTATACGGACCCGTATCAGGAAGGAGAAGTGAGGAGGGTGAGAAGGCGATTCTGCTGCTCACACGTATTCCAACGTACACTGCAGTCTTGACAATAAGTATTTGGACAGGTCCATTGTTCTGGGGTGCAAAGCCAAAACAACAGAAATTGTGTCATGTTGAAGTGTTATTTGATCACACTACCAAGACGAATATATCTTATTATTTGAAAAACTCTGTTATACAGTGCATCCGGAAAGTATTCACAGCGCTTCACTTTTTCCACATTATGTTATGTTACAGCCTTATTCCAAAATGGAATAAATTCATTTTTTTCCTCAAAATTCTACACACAACACCCCATAATGACAACATGAAAGAACTTTTTTTTTTTTTTTTTTTGCTAATTTATTAAAAATAAAAAACTAAGAAATCACATGTACATAAGTATTCACAGCCTTTGCCATGAAGCTCAGAATTGAGCTCAGGTGCATCCTGTTTCCACTGATCAACCTTGAGATGTTTCTACAGCTTAATTGGAGTCCACCTGTGGTAAATTCAGTTGATTGGACATGATTTGGAAAAGCACACACCTGTCTATATAAGGTCCCACAGTTGACAGTGCATGTCGGAGCACAAACCAAGCATGAAGTCAAAGGAATTGTCTGTAGACCACCAAGACAGGATTGTCTCGAGGCACAAATCTGGGAAAGGGTACAGAAAAATTTCTGCTGCTTTGAAGGTCCCAATGAGCACAGTGGCCTCCATCATCCGTAAATGGAAGAAGTTTGGAACCACCAGGACTCTTCCTAGAGCTGGCCGCCCGTCTAAACTGAGCAATCGGGGGAGAAGGGCCTTAGTCCGGGAGGTGACCAAAAACCCGATGGTCACTCTGTCAGAGCTCCAGCGTTCCTCTGTGGAGAGAGGAGAACCTTCCAGAAGGACAACCATCTCTGCAGCAATCCACCAATCAGGCCTGTATGGTAGAGTGGCCAGACGGAAGCCACTCCTTAGTAAAAGGCACATGGCAGCCCGCCTGGAGTTTGCCAAAAGGCACCTGAAGGACTCTCAGACCATGAGAAACTAAATTCTCTGGTCAGATGAGACAAAGATTGAACTCTTTGGCGTGAATGCCATGCGTCATGTTTGGAGGAAATCAGGCACCGCTCATCACCTGGCCAATACCATCCCTACAGTGAAGCATGGTGGTGGCAGCATCATGCTGTGGGGATGTTTTTCGGCGGCAGGAACTGGGAGACTAGTCAGGATTGAGGGAAAGATGAATGCAGCAATGTACAGAGACATCCTGGATGAAAACCTGCTCCAGAGCGCTCTTGACCTCAGACTGGGGTGACGGTTCATCTTTCAGCAGGACAACGACCCTAAGCACACAGCCAAGATATCAAAGGAGTGGCTTCAGTACAACTCTGTGAATGTCCTTGAGTGGCCCAGCCAGAGCCCAGACTTGAATCCGATTGAACATCTCTGGAGAGATCTGAAAATGGCTGTGCACCGACGCTCCCCATCCAACCTGATGGAGCTTGAGAGGTGCTGCAAAGAGGAATGGGCGAAACTGCCCAAAGATAGGAGTGCCAAGCTTGTGGCATAATATTCAAAAAGACTTGAGGCTGTAATTGCTGCCAAATGTGCATCAACAAAGTATTGAGCAAAGCCTGTGAATACTTATGTACATGTGATTTCTTAGTTTTTTATTTTTAATAAATTAGCAAAAATTTCAAAAAAACTTCTTTCATGTGGTCATTATGGGGTCTTGTGTGTAGAATTATGAGGGGAAAAAAAAGAATTTATTCCACTTTGGAATAAGGCTGTAACATAACAAAATGTGGGAAAAGTGAAGCGCTGTGAATACTTTCCGGATGCACTGTATCTCTGCTCTGTTCTACCTGGTAACATTTGTTCAATACCAAAAAAAGGCATGTTTCAGAAAGAAGCTCTAATTGTACCTTAACCACCATCTATGCTATCCTGATGATTAGGTACCCAGAATGTATGGTTCTATTCTTGTTTTGATGTTCATGTCTATGAGTAATGTGTAATGTTGTCTTGGACCCCAGGAAGACTAGCTAGTCTTCAAGGCATCAGCTAGTAGGTCAATGGCTGGCATTTATATTGCGCCTTTATCCAAAGTGCTGTACAATCGATGCTTCTCATTCAGACCTGTGGAGTAGCTAACTGTTAAGAAATAAATAAATTGGCCTCACTGTATGTCAAGCCCTATCCAAGGTCCAATGATGTAACCCTCCATTTCTGACCATGCCAGAGCACCACACCATGCTCAACAAATGTTATATATTCACCTAAGCGTTTCTAAAGTTTCTCATAGTTATACATTTTTTACATTACAGACATTTGAAAGACGCTCTTATTCAGTGACAAACTTTATTAGGTAGACCTGGACACCAGCTTGTTAATGCAAATATTTAATCAGCCAATCATGTGGCAGCAACTAAATGTATAAAAGCATGCAGACATGGTCAAGGGGTTCAGCTGGTATTCAGACCAAAGGTCAGAATCATTGACATGACCATGCTTGTTGGTGGCAGACAGGGTGGTTTGAATATCTCAGAAACTGCTTATTTTTATGCATAACAGTCTCTTGAGCTTGCAGAGAAAGGTGCGAGAAACAAAAAACATCCAGTGAGCAGCAGTTCTGGGGCAAAAAAATGCCTTGTTAATGAGAGAGGTCAGTGGAGAAGTGCCAGACTAGTCAAAGCTGACAGGAAGGAGAGCGTAACACAAATAACCACACATTATATCAGTGGTATGCAGAAGAGCATCTCTGAACACTCGACACATCAAACCTCTTAAGTAGATCCAGCTCCAGCAGTAGAAGTCCAAGTCTAAAAAATAAGTCTAATAAATACCTAATAAAGTGCTCCCTGAGTGTACCACAAAGTGCATAACCATAAACAGGGTGCTGAAAGTCTCAAGAGGGAAGTGCTAGGACTGATCACAAAGAACTTGGACCTGGTAGATGAATCTGATGAGCCAAACAAATGAAAGTAGCACTAAAACATTTTAGCAAACACAAGGCTGATAATAAAACAAGCATACACTTTTGCGGGAACTATGATAAACAGCGTACAGCCAAAACAGAAGTGGTAATAACCCTGCACTTTTCCTTCCGTCGGATAGTTGTGGGTTGTGTGAACCGGAGAAGTCCCTTGCGGTGGAATGTTCCGGGTTCCATGTGTGAAATGCAGTCTGTGATAACACCTCCAGAGTGGTATTGACAGCGCTGTTAATTGGAGGTGGAAGGGGCAGTGGGGTTGGCACCACAGGAGCCGTTTGAGTGACAGCAGCGTTTCTGGGATGTTTTCCGTTTTCAGACAGCCCCGTTTCATTAGAGGGCTTGTGATGAGTGGAACTATGGAAAGGGACGTCGTTCGGTTTCTCATCAGGAAAGGCGCCGTATAAACGCTACCTATCATTACCGTGATCACCTGAGTGTGATTATAATCTGGGTCGCAATGTTTCGCTTCCACTTGATTATTTGTGCCTCTCGAAAGCAATAAACACTTGCTGTGCAGACTGCAGCAATTCTTTTTGTACACTGTTAAAATAAAATGTTTCAATACAGTACCTGATTTGAGTGATGAATTACTTTTGGAATGTAATGTCCTAGTTGACATTAAACCTGTAGGTATTAAAGGGACCTGCATCCCTCACATGTATAGGAGGCTCTTCATCTCTACATTGCATATTATCCAGCATGCACTTTTACATATAATACTATGTGTTGTTGTGTATTATACACTTAGTGAGCACTTTATTCGGTATTTTAGACTTGTTTTTTTTTTACTTCTACTGCTGTAGCCTGTCCACTTAGTTATGATGCGTTGTGTGTTCAGATATGCTCTTCTGTATACCACTGTAATGTGTGGTTTTTCGTGTTACGGTCACCTTCCTGTCAGCTTTGACCAGTCTGGCCGATCTCTTCTGATGTCTCTCATAAAAAAGGCAGTTCTGTCTGCCGAACTGCTGCTCACTGGTTTTTTTGTAGTTTTTTGCACCATTCTCTACAAACTCTCGATCATATTTTTTCCCCCATTTTGGTGGTTGATGTGAACATTAACTGAAGCTCCTGACCCATATCTACATGACTGTATGCATTGCCCTGCTGCTACTCAATTGGCTGATTAGATAATCGCATGAATAAGTAGGTGTAATAAAGTAAAAATATTCCTAATAAAGTGCTCGGTGAGCGTATACTTACAGAGCAGTCCGTAAGTATTTGGACAGTAGTACAATTTCCGCTCTTTTGGCTCTGTACTCCAGGACATTGGATTTGAAGTGAAGCACTGAATAATGAAGTTAAAATGCACGGTCACCTTTAATTTGAGAGTATTTACATCCATATCAAGTTATCTGTGTAGGAATTGCGTACCTTTTTTATACATAGTCCCTCCATTTTAGGGGACCAAACGTAATTGTACAGTTGGCTTCTCAGCTGCTTCTGATTAGTCAGGTGTATTCAATCACCATAGTGCAGGTGTAAGAAAGCTTTCAATATCTAGTTTTGATTGTCTTTGGAGTCTGTTAACTCCACGGCATTATCTTTTCATGAAAATATTCATTTTATAGCATTTGTTCACTATTATAAACAAAATATATTTACTGTGTTAACCGAAAAGCTTTAGCGTTTTGATTTATTTCACAATAAATGGAGAAATAGCGATCCGTCTGATTTAATAATAATAATCAGGTAATATATACTTACTGTACAATCTCTGGAGGTAAAGCAGCATTGTAAAAGCTGTTTTAGTTAGTTGAAGTGTATTTTCAACTCTGCACCATAGAAACGGTCATAACATTCTTGTGAAGAATCAAGATGCAGAAAATGTGCCTCGGAAATCAGTAGTCATCAAGGGTATGATATGTAAAAAAAAAAAGAAATTGCCTTAAAAGAAAGGATTCAAGAAAATTCCTAACAAACGCAAACAAATTATATATGATGAAGTCAAGATGAAGGCACACACTCACCGAGTGCATTATTTTGACTTTATTTTGACTTTATAACGTCTACTTATTCATGTGATTATCCAATCGGCCAATTGTGTGACAGCAGTGCAATGCATACAATCATGTAGATACAGGTCAGGCGCTTCAGATAATGTTCACATCAACCATCAGAATGGGGAAGAAATGTGATTTTGACCATGGAATGATTGTAGGTGGCAGGGTGGTTTGAGTATCCCCTGGGATTTTCACGCACACTAGACTCTTGAGTTTGCAAAGAATGGTGCAAAAAACAAAAAAAAATCTAGCGAGCAGCAGTTCAAAGCTGACAGGAAGGTGACAGTAACGTAAATAATCACACAGACGAAAATCTCTGAACACACAAAGCATCATAACTCTAAGTGGATAGAGTACAGCAGGAGAAGTAAAAATAAATAAATCTAATAAATACCTAATAAAGTGCTCACTGAGTGCATATGATGGAAATACACTCAGTGAATAGTTTATTAGGTATTTATTAGACTTATTAAGTCTTCTGCTGCTGTAGCCTATACACTTAGAGATTTTATGCGTTGTGTGTTCAGAGATGCTCTTCTGCATACCACTGTTATTTGTGTTACTGTCACCTTCCTGTCAGCTTTGACCAGTCTGGCCATTCTCATCTGACCTCTCATTAACAAGCTGTTTCTGTTTGCAGAACTGCTGCTCACTGTTTTTTTTTTTTTGTGCCATTTTCTGTAAATTCTGCATGTGAAAATCCCAGGAAATCAGCAGTTTCTGAGATACTCCAACCACCCTGTCTGGCACTAACAATCATTCCATGGTCAAAGTCACTTAGATCACATTTCTTATCCATTCTGATGGTTGATGTGAACATTAACTGAAGCTCCTGAACCGTATCTACACGATTGTATGGATTTTGAGCCCACAGTGACTGTGAATGCCAACAATAGTGACAGAGAGAGAGAGAGAGAGGGAGAGAGGAGAGAGAGAGAGAGAGAGAGAGAGAGAGAGAGGGAGAGGAGAGAGAGAGAGGGGGGGGCAAGCAACAGTGAAAGAGGAGGAGAGGGACAGTGATTGCAGTAAGAGCTGTAGCCAGGAGAGACTGTGAGAGAGAGAAAATCAGCAATAGAGCATGAGAGAATATTTCAGTGACTCTATGAAAGAGAGAGAGGGAGGGAGAGGGAGAGAGAGAGTATCAGCGGCAGAGTGTATGAGAGAGAATATCAGTGTCACCGTGTCTGTGAGAGAAAGAGGGAGGGAGGGAGAGAGAGAATAAGTGGAAGCTCTTTTTTGTTGTGGAAAATTTAACAACTGTACTGGTTACAAGCAATTGCACCGACCTACTGTAGAGGATCTCATGGGAAGAAGCTGGAAGGACAGAATGCCATGTGATTTTCTGTTGGGGAGATGACTGCTTGCTCCAGCAGCCCAGCCTAAACCACAGGTGTTCTGCCTGCTTGAAAGGGGACTTTATTTCATGTGATTTCTTTCTTTCATTTTGCAATTGAATTTTTTTTTTTTTTAAAGGAAAGAAAAAGAAAAAACCTAAAAGAGAGTTTCTGGGAAGTATAATATTATATCCGGAGAGATCTGCGGAGGAAGAAGAGAAGAGAAGAAACGAGGGATGAGGAGTGTCAGAGGTGTTCTGCTTTACTGGCTAAAATGGAAGGAATGGTTTTTCCCATAGGTGTGTGAACGGAATCAGCACGCTGCACACCGTGAACATGCTGCAGTTCGGCTAGCTGTGAAGACGAGGGACGATTCTTAACCTCAATTCTAGAGTGGAGCTCCTTTCAAGGTAAGCAGGACCTTTTTGTATATTTTGTGGTTTCGGCATTTTTAAGGTGTCACCTTCCTCCAACACCCCACAGACACAGGCAAGGATTGACTTCAAAAGTTTTTCTTTTTTTTTTTCTTTCTATTGTTCTAAAAGCACCTGAGTGAGCACACCGGACATTAATTTACAGGTGTCAGCATAACCGTGTGAGGTGAGACTCGCATCCTAGCAACTAGTTGATAATTGTGCAGCTCTGAAATGGTAAACAAGGGCTTTTTACCTGCCCTCTCAAATCTGAGGGTTATATAATAAGCAACTGCTTCTTTCTGAAGTTAAACAAACATATTTTATATAACATATATGGCATACATGCACGTGCACATGCGTTATTAGTACCTGGAGTGCAGTGAGCCAGCTTCCTGTGTGTGTGTGTTAAAGTAACTTCTTGTACAGAGAAGGCGCTAATTTCATGGTATATGCAGAGCCGAGAACTACTACTACTACTAGCTGCAGGCTGTTTAGAATGTGAGCTTGTTTGTACGGGTCAGCATTTTAATATTTTGTGTTAGAAAAAAAGAGACAACACTGATTAATAATTAATAAATAATTAATCAACAGAGAGAGGATGTCCACACATCACAACAAGGGCGGTAAAAGTGATCTATAATCTCCATTACCTTTTAAGGAATTTTAGTTTAAACAGTTTATTTTAGTTTCAAATTCAAATGCCGACGTACATATGAATACAAAGTACATAATGATTTAAATAACGGTTAAATCTGATAATATATAAAATATCTGTCTCTTATACATCTAAAATAATAATAAGAATGAACAATAATAAGTGTGAGCACTTTTGAAACATTATGCTTAATGTATTAAATTATATACTTTTTTGATAATTCAGCTTAGTCCCTTTTTCTAAGGCTTTTTCCAGTAATAACATAAATAAATAATACTTATAATTATGGTATTCTTATATACTGGGTTCTGTGTATTTCTCTCTTTATATAATAATAATAATAATAATAATAATAATAATAATAATAATTTAATATGTATAATAGAAAGAGACAGAGAGATTTGCTTTCATTAGAATCAATCATCATTGTTTATTTTTCAAATATTTGTATTCTTTTCTATTTCTAATCAAATATTATCAGATATGACCTTGAAGCCCTTTCAGAGACTGCAACAGGTCATTTATGGATCAAGCCTGGCACCTTTCTCCCAAGTAACCAGGGAATAAAATTGGTTATCTGAGCAAATAAAATATGAAACATTCATTGACACAATATGTCTATTTACAATGTGTGATTTAGACCTCTTTTTGTGTGGGTAAACCTGTCCAGTGGCAGCCATAACACTACCCGCAGTAGGTGTTTACAGATCGGAGAGGGTGTTCGTGGACCGTTTCTTTATTTCTCCACACTTTCCTCCTTCCATCACTTCGGTACTGGTTCATGCAGGCAACGGTCACATCTTTTCATAAAACATTGTTCCAGAACTGCAGTATTTTTTTTTTTACTCTAACCTGGCCATTCCCTCCTTGAGGCTTGCCAGGGGTCTGCATCTCACAGTGCACCCTCTGATGTTATGCTGGTGTAGTCCTCTCTATGCAGCCATCATTCAAACATATCTGGCTGAATCCTGGAGATTATTCATCATTCACAATCGAGTCATTGTTTGATATTGCCGCTTCCTAACTATGTATCAAACGGTTAATTTCGACACACACAATGTTTTTTCTACCTCATGAGGGCCTGCTTTACTGGCAGTCAGATGGAGAGAGAACAGCAAAAGACTCCAAAGACAAATACTACACCTAATAATAATAATAATAATAATAATAATAATAATAATAATAATAACAATAGTAATAATGCATTATATTTGTGAAGTGCTTTTCCCAAGCTCAAAGCACTGTACAGTGCAAACATAAAAAAAAAAAAAAAAATAAATATGCAAAGAGACACAGCTGCCCAAGAAACAGCTGAGCAGCCGACTGTCTCATTAAGTTCAGCAACCTAAAATGAGGGGTAATGTAGGCTATAGAAAGGGCTGCAATTCCTGTGTGAAATGGATATAAATACCCTTAAATTAAAGATGACAGTCTGCATTTAAACTTCATATTCACGGTTTTATTTTAATTCCAACGTGCTGGAGTACAGAGCCAAGAAGACAAAAATTGTGTCACTGTCCCAATATTTTTGCATTTAACTGTATGTATACTTTGCATGTATAATTAAAAATATGTAGCTTTCATAATATGACTCAGATCTAAGCTTCTCAGCCCAGCATTAGTCATCGTAATTACATAAGACAGATGCTCTAACAGTAAAATATTAATTATTTGCCACATCTGAACCAAAAATGAATCAACTCATTATCTTTCTTTCTACAGATAGCAGGGTGGCTCACCCATGTGATAGGAACTAATAATGTTTAAAAAAGGAAAAGAGGCCAAAGTTGCTTTGGTTGTCCTCCCGCAGGGCTACGGACACTCACATGTCATGAAATCTTGCGAATATTGAGCAAATAGCTGTGGAGGGCGGCACTGTATCTCTGTCTCACTCTGGAGGTGCCCCCTAAAGGTCATGGATCAAACAAAATGATTATTCATGGTTGTAAGTCCATGGGGGAAAAGCATATACTTTCTACTGAATTAATCCCTGTGGTCAAATAGCAGAAATGTTATGTTGCTACGATACTCCTTGGGTTAATTGGAATGGAATTTTCATAAACGTGAACATTGTTGTGATATACGCACAGTGGCTTCAGAAAGTATTCAGACCCCTTCACTTTTTTTGCACACTTTATTGTGTGATCGATGTCAGTTTTACATTTTTAATACATTTTCATTGTTTTCACGTTGTCATTATGGGTTATTGATTGTAAGATTGATGGGCAAAAACATCAATCCATTTAGAATTAAATCTACAACACAGTAAAGTGTGCAAAAGGTGAAGGGGTCTGAATACTTTCTTAAGAATCATTTCTGAAGTCACTGTATGTGACTGTGCCAAGCAGGGCGCGGAGCTGTGCTGTGCAGACACAGACTGGTAAACTGGAGCAGTCTCAAGTCAGCCCTGCTGTAAAATCCAGCTATGCCAGCTTGACCAGCTTGAAAATTGAGCTGATCAAGCTTGTCATACGCTGGTCTAGCTGGATATGAGTTGGTCATGTCAGCATGGGCAAGCTGGTCTAGCTGGGTATGAGCTGGTCAACAAGCTGGTGTTGGTAGCTTATCCAAGATGGAGATGTTAGGTGGTCAAGGAGTTACCAGCTGTTTCAAATGATACAGTAGCTTGAGCTAAACCATGGAGCTGTGTGTGGATGCACAGATCACACAGGGCCCTCGGGCTAATCCCAGCTAAGTGGGGAGCTATTGGAAAATACCTGTAGGAAAACTGACACCAAGCGCTGGTATGTATGAGCTAAGGCCCAGAGTGACTGCCCCTGTTGCGTTGAGCCGATTGGGTTTCACGCTGTCATGGAGGAAGACGAGGGTCTCCCTCCCGTCTGTGGCATTTCAGACGGAGGTGAAGGAGCCTTTTGGCCTTTCTCACTGGTATATAAAATGGAGCTGGAATCCCGCTGGTTATGCGGAGCATCCTGCACATTCGCCCACGTATCCTCAGGGGACGTACCGCCCCACCTGAGCACATTACATCATCATGACCTGCATTCTGGTCTCCTTTAAAGAAAATCTTCACCTACACTCAGTGAGCACTTTATTAGGCAGACCGGTACGCCAGCCTGTTAATGTAAATATTTAATCAGCCAATGAAGTGGCAGCAACTAAATGCATAAAGGCATGCAGACGCATGCAACATTTGATCTACCGTGGAATGATTGTTGGTGCCAGACAGGGTGGTTTGAATATCTCAGGAACTGGGCTTTTCACAGACAACAGTCTCTAGAGTTTGCAGAGAATGGTGCTAAACCAAAAAACAGCAGTGAGGGCAATACCAATAAGTCTAAAAAATAAGTCTAATAATACCTAATAAAGTGCTCACTGAGTGTATTTCGCCGTAGATTTGCTTAAAAATACCAAAATAGAACTTTTTGGAAGTGAGACCTTTTTCAAAAACAAAGGATGATAGGTAAAAAGAAAAGAAAAAGAAGAGACCACTCTACATGCAAACTGGGAGATGTGCGTGAAGATTGAGATCGGAGAACAGGTCTTCATGATGTCATGCACTGAGCTGGTCTTTACTTTCGCTTTAACAATTCATGTGACACACGATATGATATGGAAACAACAGATTGCAATAATGGAGCTGTCTGGTTGCGCGTGTCGTAGGTAATCAGACCCTGGGCCACTGAAGAACCTCTGTTCTGTTCAGGGCTCCGGACCTCCTGACACTTCTCCCGTAGCCGAGCAATGCGCTTGAGCGCTAGCGGAACATGCCAGAACAATGTCCTATATCCAGTGACATTTCAGTTACATCTACACCACATACAGACCGATACAGCAGCGTGTGGCCTAGCGGGCAGAAAACTGCACACACGTATCCACAGGAGGCTGCAGAGGCCAGAAGCTATTGGACCCGAAACACTAATCTTGCACTTCTGAGCCAGATACTTAACCTGAGGTCATTAAATAAATGTGCGCGCGACTACAACAATTATATTTTCTATGGACCGACTACCAAGCAGAATATGGAATATCCCAAGAAAGTATTGTCGGTTTGAAATTAAATGAATTAACTGAATGGAAGGCAGCTCTGAGACCTAAACAAATGTTTTAAACTTGTATTATTATCTAATCAAAGTAGCATCTAATATTGTCAAATATATATTATGTTTTTGGACTGCGCTTGTTTAAATCAGTGTTCTTGAAAGACATTGGGAGAACTGGGATAGCAGATTCACAAGCAGAACCATTTCAGCAGCAAGATCGGACGGATTTAAGAGCACCATTGCCTCTGCATGAGATCACTGCCTTTGGCACAGGGATTGAGCCAGAATGAACACATACATGCAGATGGTCACAGAAACAAACCAATTTTTAAGAAATCACTTCCATATTCTTGGAATAAAAAATCACTGCATCACTATTGTGTTGTATAAAAGCCTTACGTATTGCTAATCAGCATGTATTTTAAGGGCTCTGCAAGTGGCAACGCAAAACTAGTTCAGGCAGGGAGCTCAGTGCGTTGCTAAGCACCAGTAAGCATGATTGCTGTCAGCTGATGTCTGCACCTTCTCTAATCTATTGCCAGGTACAGCCATCTTCCTGTGCCCACACAATGGCTCATTTAAGTGTACCCTCGCCTTCTCTGTGTGTTTCCCTGCTGCAAAATCCAGCTAGACCAGCTTGAAATTCCCAACTACCAGCTGCTTCAAAACATAGTTTGAACTGGTCAAACCATGTCGAGCTGGGAGCTGGTCTGAACTGGTCAGCAAGCTACCAGCTGTTTCAAACCCTAGCTTGAGCTGTTTTTTCCAGTAGGGTTGGCTTCGCCGGAAAGAATTAAGCTCCACCATTTTGTCCCCTAGGGGTCAAACAGTCTGGGTGGCAATACATTTCTTCATTAGGTGAAGAGTCAAAGGTTAATGCTGAATGTTTGCAAATACCATGAACTCTCATATTATCTAAGATTTTATGACCACTTTTATCTTTGGGGTCAAATTGAGCCCAACCGTTTTAGCCATAAATATGTGAGAAATTTTTGAGCCTGAGGTCATTGAAAGCTTGACACCTGTATGGGAAAGTACCACCAGAATCATCCAGAAATCTGAGATAAAAATAAAAATGCTTGTATATTTTTTTCCATTTTATACAGCTACAGAGGGTAAAGCTAGCCCCACACAGCACTTTTGAAAATAAAATATAGCATTATGTTTATTTCATGTTTAATGTTTAATCCCACCAAATGAGAAAAATCATACAGTATCAAGATTAAGAAAAGGTAAAATGGTTTTTAAGATATGCTGAACTTAAGTAGACCCCAAAGGTAATATGAAGGTAATTAAACATCAAAGCTCTGCAAATTAGAGTAAAAACCTTCCCGTTGGTTCAAGTCCGTAGTCTGAATGGGCCAAGCACAGGAAAGGTGGGTCTAGGCCAGCCAGGTTTCCTCAGTTTACTCTGGGAAAAGTGCCCCCATACCATACTCTGTGCACCAAGGCTACCTTCCAATCATCATCAGAGGTGTGCATGTCTTCCACTTGGCACCAATTTTGCCTGCATAAATATACAGTCCCCTCAAAAAGTATTGGTTTTGCAATATACTGAATACATTTGGGGTTGAGATAAAAAGATAGACACAAGACAAGAGTTCAGGATTTCCTGGTATTTATACCTACAGTGCATCCGGAAAGTATTCACAGCGCTTACAGCCTTATTCCTCCAAATTCTTCACACAATACCCCATAATGACAGGGTGAAAAAAGGTTTTTTTGAGAGTTTTGCAAATTTATAAAAAAAAAAAACAAAACTAAGAAATCACCTGTACATAAGTATTCACAGCCTTTGCCATGATGCTCAAAATTGAGCTCAGGTGCATCCTGTTTCCACTGATCAACCTTGAGATTTTTCTACAGCTTAATTGGGGTCCACCTGTAGTAAATTCAGTTGATTGGACATGATTTGGAAAGGCACAAACCTGTCTATATAAGGTCCCACAGTTGACAGTGCATTTCGGAGCACAAACCAAGCATGAAGTCAAAGGAATTGTCTGTAGACCTCCGAGACAGGATTGTCTCGAGGCACAAATCTGGGGAAGGGTACAGAAACATTTCTGCTGCTTTGAAGGTCCCAATGAGCACAGTGGCCTCCATCATCTGTAAATGAAAGAAGTTTGGAACCACCAGGACTCTTCCTAGAGCTGGCCGCCCGTCTAAACTGAGCAATCGGGGGAGAAGGGCCTTAGTCCGGGAGGTGACCAATAACCCGATGGTCACTCTGTCAGAGCTCCAGCGTTCCTCTGTGGAGAGAGGAGAACCTTCCAGAAGGACAACCATCTCTGCAGCAATCCACCAATCAGGCCTGTATGGTAGAGTGGCCAGATGGAAGCCACTCCTTAGTAAAAGGTACATGGCAGCCCGCCTGGAGTTTGCCAAAAGGCACCTGAAGGACTCTCAGGCCATGAATAACAAAATTCTCTGGTCAGATGAGACAAAGATTGAACTCTTTGGCGTGAATGCCAGGCGTCATGTTTGGAGGAAACCAGGCACCGCTCATCACCTGGCCAATACCATCCCTACAGTGAAGCATGGTGGTGGCAGCATCATGCTGTGGGGATGTTTTTCAGCGGCAGGAACTGGGAGACTAGTCAGGATTGAGGGAAAGATGAATGCAGCAATGTACAGAGACATCCTGGATGAAAACCTGCTCCAGAGCGCTCTTGACCTCAGACTGGGGCGACGGTTCATCTTTCTGCAGGACAACGACCCTAAGCACACAGCCAAGATATCAAAGGAGTGGCTTCAGGACAACTCTGTGAATGTCCTTGAGTGGCCCAGCCAGAGCCCAGACTTGAATCCGATTGAACATCTGTCGTGAGCCGAGCTCAGACCTCACGTTCCCACGAGCAGTACCTCACCATGAGGTGTCTCGGGGACGAACTCAAGTACTCCGAACGTCCTGGAGCCCTGGTAAGTTCTACTGAACTTCCAGCCCAGTCTCGAAGTGAAGGGTGTGATGCAAATCTGGTATTCGATGTCCTGTATTCAATGTATTCCTCTAAAGAATCTTTATCACATATGATTATAGTAAGATATACTTTATTATAATCAATCAAAAGAATAGAGTTATACAGATTACAGTGTACATATCATCTTTTGCAGTTTGCTGATCACATGCAAGTTACATATACCCCTTTAGCTCTTTCTAATTGACCTTTCCACCATGATGTTTAAAAATCAAGGTACACCCCTCAAATATCCATCCTCCTCTTTGGCCTTTACCTTATCTTATGGCTCCCCCTTCACGGAGATAAAAGCTACTGAACTTCCATTAATACAATAGGTACGAACACCCCTAAAGTCTACTACTTATTTATATCGTATATAGTATCTTTCTAAAAAATAAAAGACATAAAAATGAAAGGAAACTTATAACGTTGAGCTTCTATGTACTACTTTTCCTACTTTTACAAGTAATATAGATTATAATTACCACCCATGCCCTAAATATAGCCATCTCGTTTTCTGCGGGATTTGATCCTTCCTCCTTGCTGTTGATGAGCTCTTTGAACAGCTGCATTGGTTTGGGAATCTGGGGCAGGATCAGGACCCAGACTTTCGAAAGACGTGACTTTGCACTTCGTACTTCTCCTGCCTGTTGTATGGGATGTGCACTGGTATGTCTTCGAACACGTCGGGAGTTTTTGCAGTGCAGCCGCAGCATATGCCTCTCCTCACTGACACTGAGGTTAGGGGGGGAGGCTTCAGGTTCTTGCGTGGGTCCAGCAGGAAGGTGTTCTGTAGCGTGGAGGAACCCCGCGTCCCGTCTGTTGGCCTCCAGGTGCAGTTCACGGCTCCAAGCATGTCGTAAAAGCCCTTTAACTCTTTCACCAGCTTTTCTGTATGATGAGGGATGCGCATGAACACCTCTTCGACATCAGTCCCGCTGCCACAACTCTTGGGCTGAGTCCGCACCGCGTACACCACTCCTCTCTCCATATCCATATCCCTCCAGCTTGACTACAGCTGTCTTGTGTTGCGCTCTCTTCAACAGCCCATAGATATCTTCTGAAGCAAAATTCTAAGATCCCATCCTAAGGTCTAAAAGCTTATTCCTTATATATCTTTTTTGCATACAAAAGTTTACCTTTTTGATAAGAAATGTCCCCAATATATCAAGCGGGAAGACATTTATCTCTTATGCAACTTGTTTTTTAGTGACCATATTCATCACTTCTGTTTTTCCCACTGTCATTTTCTCATACCTGTCATTTCCCCAATACTTTATCTCATGTGTCCCTCCGGTTGGGAATTTCCACCATCTTAATATACGAGTGGAAAAACACTAGCTCTTATGTAATTTTTTAATGAACCTATTCATCACTGGTATTTGTCTCCCTGTCATAATCTCTCCTTGGACTCTCTCCAAACTTTGACTTCATACAAGCCAGAAGTTAGTGCCCTCCACCATCTCAACACACTCTTCAGGTGCCCCTCTCCGCGGCGCCTTAAGGGATCTACAAAGGACATCCAGCCAATAGCTGAGTGTAAATCATCCTCCAACTCTTCTATAGTCAGTCCTTTGAATCTATCCGATAAATTATTTGTGCTATAATCAGGAAGGCCCTTGAAGCCTCTTAATCTTCTTTCGGTATTGACATCCCTTCCGTTTTCCTTATTTTTTTTCTTTAGCCAGGCATTGTGCCCCTCCCCTGTAGGGTTGGGGTATTCTCAGTCAGAACTTTAACCTTGCTCCTTAAAACTCTAAATCTAAGTCCCCCGACTTCAGACTCCTCTACTGACAAGTATGGCTGCTCATTATCTCTGAACCACATATTTTTCTTCTGACGGGCGTTCTTACTACCACCTCGATGGCGTGTGCGAGGGGTTAACAATGCATTCCTTCCAAACCCATCCCCCGTCAATCTCTCATCAGGGGGGCCTAGGGCCGGGTCCTCGACACATCTCTGGAGAGATCTGAAAATGGCTGTGCACCGACGCTCCCCATCCAACCTGATGGAGCTTGAGAGGTGCTGCAAAGAGGAATGGGCGAAACTGCCCAAAGATAGGTGTGCCAAGCTTGTGGCATCATATTCAAAAAGACTTGAGGCTGTAATTGCTGCCAAAGGTACATCAACAAAGTATTGAGCAAAGGCTGTGAATACTTATGTACATGTGATTCCTTAGTTGGTTTTTTTTAATATAAATTTGCAAACATTTCAAAAAAACTTATTTCATGTTGTCATTATGGGGTGTTGTGTGTAGAATTTTGAGGGAAAAAATTAATTTATTCCATTTTGGAATAAGGCTGTAACATAACAAAATGTGGGAAAAGTGAAGCGCTGTGAATACTTTCCGGATGCACTGTAGATGTTAAATTACTTAAGACATAGCACCTTTGGTATCAGACCACCCAATTTTTAGGTGAACAAAAGTATTGGAACAGAGAGTATATAAGTAAATGAAAGTAAATAACACTGAATATTTGGTAGCATATCCCTTGCTTTCAATAACTGCTTCAAGCCTGCAATCCATTGACATGACCAAACTGTTGCATTCTTCTTTTGTGATGCTTTTCCAGACTTTTACTACAGCCTCTTTCTGTTGTTGTTTGTTTTTTTTTGGGGGGGGGGTTTCCATTCAATCTCCTCTTCAGGAAGTGAAATGCAATCCTTTGTTGTGCACGATGAAGTTCCTCCCAATTCTCTGTAAGTTGGCAGACAGAATGTTTTTGTAGACTTCTGAATTCATCCTGCTTGTATCATCATGAGTTACATCATTAATAAAGATTAGTGAGCCCACTCCAGAAGCTGCCATGCAAGCCCAAGCCAAGACACTTCCTCCACCGTGCTTCACAGATGAGTTTGTATGTTCTTGATCATGAGCAGATCCCTTCTTTCTGCACAAACTTCCCCCTTTCCATCACTTTGGTAGATATTAATCTTGGTGTGATCAGTCCATAAAACCTTGTTCCAGAACTATTCTGGCTCATCTCTGTACTTCTTTGTAAATTGTAATCTCGCCGTCCAATTCTCAATACTGATGAGTGGTTTGCATCTAGCCTCTATATTGCTGCTCTATAAGTCTTCTTTGAACAGTTGATTGAGATACCTTCACCTCTGCCCTGTGGAGATTGTTTGTGATGTCACTGACTGAGGTTTTGGTGTTTTTCTTCACAGCTCTCACAATGTTTCTGTCATCAACTGCTGTTGTGTTCCTTGGTCGACCTGTTCGATATCTGTTGCTCAGTAAGCCAGCGGTTTCTTTCTTTTTCAGGACATTCCGAGTTGTTGTACAAGCTATCCACAATGGCTCTTTTCTAAGCTTCAAAATGGCTTGCTTTTCTCCCAAAGACAGCTCTCTTCATATTGGTTTATCTTTTCTAACACAAATACAGTCTTAAAACCCAAGGGTAGACATTCAAAACAATTTATTGTTTAACCAATCAATCCAACAGGACAATCTGGGCAACACCTGTCAGTCACATGTACTTTTGCTCACAAAAAAATTGGGTGGTCTGATACAAAAGGTGATATGAGAAGTTGTTTAACAAATCTAGATAAATATACCAGGAAATAAAAGCTGAAATTTGGATCTGTCATCTCATCACATCTTTTGACCCAATTCTCTTCAGTTTATAGCAAAACGAAGGAATTGGCCTTGCTCTCCCAATACTTTTGGAGGGGACTGTATATGGTGTGTATGAGCTGCAATACAACTCACAGTAGAACAAATCTCTGGATAGCAGACCAATATGGTGACTATGGGTAACATAGTGGTTAAATAGCAGCATAGCACAACTGGCAATTCTAAAATATGACAAAATGTGAGGGGCAAGAATTAAATCTGAACAAGAAGCAAATTTCATAACTACCAATATACTAAAATATCTGTGCTGATACACCTTGATAGAGATCAGGCTGAGCATTCAAGCTGATCAATTTAATTTCCTGTCTCTAGAGGCTTTCTGCAAATGCAAACATTTCACTGAGAATATTTTATTTTTCTGATTAATTTCCTGCCCTGCGATGGACTGGCGACCTGTCCAGGGTGTATTCCTGCCTTTCGCCCAATGTATACTGGGATAGGCTCCAGCCCCCCTGCGACCCTGTTCAGGATAAGCGGGTTCAGATAATGGATGGATGGATGGATGATTAATTTCCTTAGTTTTCACACTGGGAGGTTCAATACTTGGTTGGTCATCTTACATATGCATTGAAAACAAAACCTATGAACCAATCATATTTCAAGATCTGTCCTGCCCATTTTATAATTGTAAATGTTTCTGAAGGAATTATGCTTTTATACAGTTTTTATTTGATTACCCAAAAAAAAACAAATCAAGCTAGGTTTTAAATCAGCTGGAAGCTGGTTGACCAGTTCAACCACTCAACAGGGTTTGATCAGCTCTGACCAGTTTGAAATAGCTGGTAGTTGGTCATTTCAAACTGGTCATTGTTGGATTTTACACCAGGGTAGTCTTGAAAAAATTTGTTTACTGAATTCCAAGAGAAGACTGCTCAAGATTCTTATCAGCCTATGAAGACAAATGAAAAAATGATACCCCATTTCAAAATGTAGGAAGTGGGCGATCATTCAATTCCATGATACAGCATAAAGGGTATTGTTTTGACGAGATGAGGAGAGTCATGTCGTTCCTCTACTGAACTTATTTTGCAATGGGTCCTGATTTCCTTGTTCATTTGCCTGGCTTAAAGAATCTATTTGGCGCATTAGCTAAAGAAAAGCCCTTTCTCCCCATGTCTTATGCGATACATGGATGGCGTCTACTGGGGAAAAATGGTATTTTTCCTTTCATAGATGATAAATTCTCTGTCGAGTTCTCAAACAAAGGTTTATAGCACAGGCTATATAACGTTGTATGATTGGACAATCTTGGAGAATTAAGGTACTCTCCAAATAGCTCATTTCATTCAATTTCAATGATAATTCCACAACCCTAGGCCTGTCTGAAACACATTTCTTCAGTCAAATCTTAGGCTAAGGAGACCCTTTGGCTGCCATCAACTTGATATTTACATATTAAATCTTGCTAACAAGATGTGTTATGTGAAATAGGCTATACAATATCAGCCAGTCAGCTAGCTAGCTAGGTAGCAAGTTAGATCACAAACTACATTGAAAAGCTAAGTGAGTTAACTACATTAACATTAAAATTCAATTTTCCACATAGCTAGTAAACTCAAGGCACTTAGTCAGTGTTCATGCCTTAGCTAGTAAACTAGCTGGCAATTTAGCGTAGCTTGGTTATGGCTAGCTTGGTAAAACAAATAGGGTTGCCACAGGTTCTGGATTTCCCAGGATTGTTCTCTATTTTGAGTGACTGCCCCGGAAAATGTCCTTTCCCAGGACACAAATTTTTGTCAGAGTTCCAAATATAACTGGATTCTTCAACTACTATTCAGTTTTTTTTCTCTTTACGTTTAGACATCCAATCCTGTGTCTGTAGACAGGTAAAAATGTGTAAAACACAGTGACGATGGGCCATATGTCTATACTTCTTTTTAATTGGTAGCAGAAATACGAAAGTTTACCTTATCACCTAGCAACTGCTGCACAGGCTGTTAGTCTGGCGCATGCATTCACTTCAACGACCCCACCATGGGAAAGTTCAGCTAGAGACTAGCCGAGAGGTAATCACCTAATTCTTCTGATTTTAGATTTATTTTGTCAGTTTTATAAAATGGGGGGAGAGACGTACGAGGAAGATGAGAACAAAATCAGACAAGCAACCAGCAGCAGCAAAAAAAACCTGATATACAACATACAACTCCTAAAACTGTTAACACAGTATATTTGCAAATATGGTTTAACGCCTTGCATCACGCGTCAAATGTCCCGGTTTTTCACAAATCAATTTTGACAACCCTAAAAACAAATGGCCAGCTAGCTAGGACTAAGACGGTAATGGAAGTCGAATAAATGTCTAAACGACTTGCTATACAGAACTGTGGCAGAGACTGCAGTTTCACCAAAGAGCTCTGGTTTCACATTTGCTTCACTGGAACGACTGGATCCAAGTCTGACACAGACTGTTTGAGTGAGTCAGTACGTGACAGAGGTTTGTAGGCCTTTCCTCCCGTACTGGACCAACCCCAGCATCGGTGTGCACGGTCAAAACGCTCTCTCTGCGTCCCGCAGGTGATGCATCTATTTTTGACATTATTTGGTGGCCTGAAACGGGGGAGGCAGCGGGTGTGAAATGAATGTCGAGCAGGGACTCGCTCAGCTCCCAGCATGCATTGCTCCTCAGATGGGTGCCAGCTGGTGCTGGATGTTCCCTCTTGTTCAACAGCTCATCAAATACCTCCAGGCACCCACTGAAAACAACCCTCTCCCCTTTCACTGGCATGCTAAAAATATGAACAGGCAAAACTTTATTAAGCTCAGGCAGTCGCTTTAGGCCACAGACTTTATTACGGCTGGGAAGAGTTTGATTGATGTCTCTTTTTTATCAGAGTTTGATTGATGTCTCCTGTTATGATAGCCTCATTACTTTCCTCGTGTTCTTTCTAAGCATCTTTTGTTTTAATATTATTGTATTTTTTCCCAAATTGTAAACACAGTGTCTTATGTTAAAGGTACAGAATAACTGTCTATAGTGTTACACTTTTGCAAAGGGATCTTTATTAATAGATTCACTAATAATTAAAAGCCATCTATACAGTGCCATGAAAGAGTATTTTTCCCCTTCCTGATTTCCTCTATTATTGCATATTTGTCACACTGATTCGTTTCTGATGTTTAGATAAAATGTAATATTAGACAAATGGAAACCGAGTAAACACAAAACACATTTTAAAAATTTCATTTATTTAATGTAAAAAGTTATTAAATAAACACCCATATCACCCATGTGAAAAAGTAATTTCCCTTTAGTTATTCAATCAACCAATTAACCAAATTGACATGATCATTAAATTCAGCTAATTCAACACGGCCAGGCTTGACTGCAGCCAGCCCCGTCTAAACCTCACTCATATGGAACCTTACCATCAGAGTGTTGAAGAGTTGTTGAAATACTGTGAATCAGTCTGGAAAGGGTTACATTGGACAGATGAGTTAAATGTGGACAACGGGGGTCAATGGTGTCAATGGTGGTGGTCATGTGATGGTGGGGGGATGCTTGCCATTATTGAACGAACCATGAATTATGCTCTGTACCATAACATTCTTAAAGAAAATGGGGGTTGAAGCTGAAGTGTAATTGGGTTATGCAACAAGACATCTGTGAAATTCATCTGTGAAAGGCTGAAAAGAAACAAATTCAAGGTTTTGGAGTGTCCTTGGCAAAGTCCTGACTTGAATCCAATAGAGATGCTCTGGCAGAATCTCAAACAAGCAGTTCATGCTGAAAAACCTACCAATACGAAAGACTGATATCAAATTATGTGAAATACTTGGTGCAACCATGGGGCATTACCTTTTTACATGGGTAATATTGGCGTTTGATCTTTTTTTAAAATTAAATAAATTAAATAATTGTGTTTTGTGTTTACTCTGGTTCCCTTTGTCTAATATTACATTTTTTGAAACCATTCAAAGTGACGAATAATGTGCAAATACTCTTTCATGGCACTGAAAGTGAATAAAATATTTGAAATAACAGACAGGATCACATGAGGACAGATTAAATTAATGTGCAAGGTTATTTTCAGGTTGGATGCATGCTATCTGGAACATTGCTCTCTATTCACTGAGACTGAAAGTTCTGTTTCTTTGCTCAGCTCTTTTTTGCCTCGGCGATTTACCACCATTTAGGTTTTATTTTAACTGAAACTGACTGACTTTGCTATTTTTGTCATTATCAGAGCCGGCTAGACCCAGGGGTTGTATTATTGTTCACATTTGTTAAACACACAGACCTCTTGTGCTGCACATGTAACATGTAACATGAAAGCTTGCCTTTCTTCTTACCTGTATTGTGACTACCAAAGAGAGAGGTGAAGACTAAGCATAAAACATATCTTATTGTCACATATTAGTTGATACTGTAAAGTACAAAACTGCTGAAATGTAAGATTAATGTTCTTCATGACGTCTTGCCCACTCAAACTAAAAAGCCAAACTATCCTACGCTATGAGCTGAATATAGCCTAAGCTATGAGCCCATTATGCCTAACATGGAATTGCTGGACTTGCTGTAGTGCAGGAACGCATACGGTTATCAAGAGGGAGGTGGTTGCAGAAAGCGTATGTTCAGGTTTTATTTTAATGTTGGGAAAGGGTTAGGCTTCACTGTTGCCCAAATTAGCCATTCTAACTTCATAGCACAACATCAGATATTTCAAAATCACACATGCACACTCGCGCAGGGATAAGATCAATCCCACATCATCACACATGCAGATCAATCCCACATTATCACACATGCACACTCATGCTGTAATAAGATCAATCACACATGCAGAATCGGGCTGTGATAAGATCAATCACACATCATCACACATGCACACTCATGCTGTAATAAGATCAATCCCACATCATCACACATGCACACTCATGCTGTAATAAGATCAATCACACATGCAGAATCGGGCTGTGATAAGATCAATCCCACATCATCACACATGCACACTCATGATGTGATAAGATCAATCCCACATCATCACACATGCACACTCATGCTGTAATAAGATCAATCACACATGCAGAATCGGGCTGTGATAAGATCAATCCCACATCATCACACATGCACACTCATGCTGTAATAAGATCAATCACACATCATCACACATGCACACTCATGCTGTAATAAGATCAATCACACATGCAGAATCGGGCTGTGATAAGATCAATCCCACATTATCACACATGCACACTCATGCTGTAATAAGATCAATCCCACATCATCACACATGCACACTCATGCTGTAATAAGATCAATCCCACATCATCACACATGCAGATCAATCCCACATTATCACACATGCACACTCATGCTGTAATAAGATCAATCCCACATTTTCACACATGCACTCTCATGATGTAATATATCTTGCTACCAAAATAGTGGATACATACAGGTTAGTTATTTGAAGGTGGAATGGAGACCTGTATAAAAACAGAACAGCAATCCATATTACACAAGACATGAACAGTATTTCAACTGCATGCACATAATAATAATAGCGGGGGTTTTTTGTTATAAAGTGAATATTTGGTTATTATGTCTAATGTGTATATTGTAATTAAGATTTTAAATGAGCTTTTTTAACCCTTCTTCCACATGTACCTTTCCACCAACAGGGAACGCCGAAGTGCTCTTCTGATGGGTAGATGAAACCGCAATATTCACCTCTAATGAATCCTTTGTTTGCAGGCACTATTAACTCTTAATACCAGTTTACCATGTATAATGTACATACATCATAGCCTACCATATACACTCACCAAGCACTTTATTTATTTAGAACATTTTTATTTTATTACACCTACTTATAGATGCAATTATCACATATACAGTGGGTCCACAGTGGGCCACAAGTATTGGCACAAAAAGTGTTAAAAAATAAAGAAATAATAGCTATTGACAGAAGCTTTGTTTTCCACATGCGTAAAGTAGTGAGCTTTATGAATTATTCAATGGAATCATAAAAAAAATATATTTCCTCAAAAACAGGTTCCACAATTATTGGCACCCCTAGTTTAATACTTTGTGCAAGCACCCCTGGCAAAGATGACAGCCATGTGTCCTTTACTATAATGTGTGATAAGGTTAGAGAACATATATGGAGGGATTTTTGACCATTCCTCCTTGCAGAACTTTTCAGAATCATTAATAACCTTGGGATACCCCCCCTCTTCAGTTCAGACCACAGGTTTTTCCATGGGATTCATGCCTGGAAACTGAGATTTTTACTTAACCATTTCTGTGTGGATCTGGATATATGTTTGGAGTCATTGTCCTGCGATATTGTTCCTTTAGAGTGAGATCAAAATAAACAAAATGAATGGACAATGATCTATGTTTTATGTTCAAACATATGGGAAAACAATATACTTTTATGTTAATACATTTACTCTCATGTTTCAATGCTTTTTATTTAGTAATAAAAAAAATTCTGAAACCACATTTATTATTGACACCCCTAACAATTGTTGTGAATAAAATAAAAAAAAGTGAAATTTAAATAAAGTGTCCAGTGGCCAAAATGCACAATAGTGTCTCATTCTAAAAATGTGGTAACTCAGAGAAACTTTTATAGAGTTTCCATTGTTTACTTGAAATTTTCTGGAGTAATTATCATTGTTGTCCGTTTCGCCATTGTATAGTTCTCCAAAAGTACTTCTATTATTTACGTTTTGTATCGGCTCTCTCGAACACGATGAGCCCAAGTACGTCTCTGACCAGTGTTTGTAACGTAGTTGTAGAGAAAATTCTGTATAACTTCAGCTCATCAAGGAATCGACTACGGGCATGTCATTGAAGTGAAGACAAAAAAGCATTTTAGCTAATGACATTACATTTCCAACAGTGTATAATTTCATAGGCTAGCATAAAACAACACTGCATTTTTTCACCTGCGTAACGAAACTTTAGCATTTTCAAAACACACGCCGTCTATTGAGCTTCTGCAAAACAGCTCTTGAGATTTTATGCCGAAAAAGGTTGGTGCTTTACAACAAAAAAAAAGGTATTTTGCATTGTCTACATCTACATCTACTTCCTTCGGAGGAGTTCCAATTAATCTCTCATCTGAGTGAATATTTCTGAGGGTGCCTGCAAACACCTTGGACAACACAATAGAGGGCCTTTTCACGTAACACGACCCAATTTTATATCAGTGAGAATCTAAATACATTCTGAACATATTTTATTATTATTCAGTATTCTTAAAATAAGGAGCCAGCCTGCTTTTCTATAATAAATAGCATGTGAAATGATGGAATGTGTGTGACTTGTTGTTGGGGGTTGGGTATCAGCATCAATCAGTGGACCTCAATGAATGAATTAATATACAAGATGCTATTATTGTGATTATTGTACTTATTTTTTATTATCTTCTCAACCTGTTGCTGTCTGAAGATGGTGGGAAGGAGAAGTTTTCAAGATAAAAAGAGTTGCATAGTTTAGTAAGCAAAATGAAGTCTCTTACACTACATAAGACCCATAATTTAGTTTCTATGTTTCCTTTTGGAGTCTCCAAATGTCCTCTTTAGAAAACTGCCTAGACAATCACTGGATACAATAATCTGTATCCAGTCAAAACCAGAAAATCTTTTCAGTGAGTAGAAAAGGCTTCCACTTTCACTGTGTTTGAGCTTCTGTAACTTTGTTTTAGTAATATTTTGAGTAATTCAAACCCCAAAGGGTTACCTTTCCAAAGAGAACAGGATTATGACTGTAGGCAAAAGAGTTCAAGAATAGTAACCATTTTATTTTCGGTCATGTCATTTTTAAGCCTGTGTCAAGAAAAAGGGCGATACTTAAAGGGTTAAATACCGTTTGTATAAACTAGTTTTTTGGTTGGGTTTTTTCTGACTTACCCAGACTTAGACAAGCGGTTTGATTTCATTTTTGTTTCTGTGCATTTACTGGCTTGGTTTCCATGTTAGCATAACCTTTTAGCTTAACATAAAGACTTGAAGCCTATAGGAGTCAGTAGCCTACCTCTTTAAAAGTGAAGAAATACACCTTATACGTACAGGAACTCCAAAGTGGTCTTATTTTCACAAGGTATCATGTGTATCACACATGTATCCTTCCGACTTCCGCTGGTTGAGCGGTATTTAGAACGTTTAGAGATTTCTACAGGGATAGACCAACTGCACGTATAGCAATACTCAACACTATATAAATTAATAAATGCCATTTGTTCTCTTCAACGCTCAGAGAAAACGGTTGGTGGTAAAATAGCAGGAGTGAATGCGCACAGCTCTGTGGCCAAGGACCCTAACTGATAATTCAGCAGTCCTGGCCAGATAGTGCAGATGGGCCCCTTCCTATGGGGATTATCAGGTGTCTTCAGCAGTAGGTGTCGTTGTGTGGGATGTGTGGGGTTGCTATAGGGACAGGTCATTACGCGGTTCAGTGAACTTATCATGACTACGCTCAACTCCAGGCGAAGCTCAAATCAGCGAGAAAGGAACTTCTACACAGCCAGAGACTTCTATGCGCTAATTAGTCTTTGTACCTGCTCTAAATCAGTCAAACAGCGCAGGTGCAGAATAAGTCATTTGCCAGTTTTCAGGCCCACGGGAGGCCCGTTTTCATTCTTTTCAGTTACTGCTCACTCCCAGTTGGTGGCAAGCACTTCTGTCGTAAAGAAGACAGTAACTACACTGCTTAAATAAACATCGAACATTACGGTCAGAATATTCAGTAAAGCAATGTCCATGTCCTATGGCTTATCACAAAATCACTCATTTGAACTTGGGCTCTATGATTAACTGACTTTGATAGGTACTGGCCATTTAGCTCGTGGTGTTGTCTAGGTTGGGCTGCATTTGGAGGCTGTGATTCATTTAAACTTTATCTGCCTGCTAGAATGTTATAAAATGTAATGTTGTGTGTCATACAGTAGAATTCCTAGATAAACCCAGTGGCTAAAAATCAACAGCACCAATAAGTCAGCCACACAAATTATGACTTTAAAGAATGTCTCTAAGGGTCCTCTTAAATGATGCACCAGATGCTTACTGGAGGAAGTAAAGCAGCCATTTTAGCTGCAGTACTTCCTGTGCAGGTGTGACTGGCACTCCAGAGGCCCAAGAACACACCTAGCTAGTCCAAACAGGTGTGAACAGCAATAAAAACAAATAAATTCAGTGATGTACCAGACAATACAGGGGCCACATGGATCTCAGTGAAAGTGGCTTCCATTCAATGAAATGTTTACTTTTACTTACTTACTGCTTACTGTCTCTCTTTTGCCCTGAAAAATGAGAATTGCCAATCCTATCGAATTTATGCCACTCCTTAAGCACCCAGCTGAAAAAAAACTGTTATGTTTTGAAACAGCTGGTAACTGGTTCACCAGTTCAGACCAGCTCCCAGCTTGACATGGTTTAGCCAGCTCAAATTATGTTTTGAAACAGCTGGCAGACCAGCTACCAGCTCAGACAAGCTACCAGCACTAGCTGGGTGACCAGCTCATACCCAGCAAGACCATCTTATGACCAGCTTGACCAGCTCAAGGATTTTTACAGCAATGCAAAATCTAAAGTAACCCCAGATGGGTCAAACATATGACAGGGGTGAGATTGTGAGCTGCTGCTGATTCAACAGCCGATGGGTCAGGTGGATTCCCTGCTCCAAAGTAGGAAACAAAGCTAGGGGTTTGGGGAGTATTAGAGGGTATTAAAGGGGCTTTCAGACTTCCACTTCCCGAAGGGATTGGGCTGGCCACTACGGTTTTCCCACTGACATCCGGCCTTTAGCGTAGTAGCATAGTGGTTAAGGTACATGACTGGGACCTACACGGTTGGTGGTTCGATCCCCGGTGTAGCCACAATAATAGGCGCACAGCCATTGGGTCCTTGAGCAAGGCCCTAAACCCTGTATCGCTCCAGGGGAGGACTGTCTCCGGCTTAGTCTAATCAACTGTACGTCGCTCTGGATAAGAGCGTCTGCCAAATGCCAATCATGTAACGTAATGTTACATCCAGTATCAACAATGCAAAGGAAATTACATCACAAAGGCAGGTGTCACGGGACTTCCCCAGGTCCCCAGTACTTCCCGTTCCCTCAGAGCATTTGGTCATGAACTTCTTAGAAGTTCTCAGAAAAGTCATTTGGGGCAAATAAAGAAAGACTGTCTGAAAGCACAGGAGCTGGAAACCTGCCAGAGAACTGGATATTTAGGCCAGACCTCCCTCTCATTCGCCCCAGGAGTTCAAGTCCCCGTCACCCCTCATCGCCAAATTGTCAGTTTACATGACAGGTGAAGCTAAAGCGACTCCTTTCAAGGACAAAGCAAACCACCAACATTTAGTTTTATATCAGGTGCTTAAGAGTGAAACAGAATTGACTGTGCAGCAGTGAACTGAATGGGGTTAATGCAGAGGATTACCCGAGGTGTCATTCACCAACAAATGGGAATTGACCAGTCTGAAAGCTGGATGAGCTTCAGCGAAATGCTCTTTTCCTACAATCTACCTCTTTTGACTCAAAGATAGACACACAGTATAGTGGCTTCCCATATCAGCTTGATCTTGCACTCAAAGATATGACCAAAATCTGACCTTAAATGTAGGCAATATTAATCTAAGCAAAATGATCAAGAAATACTCTAAATACTTTGCTGTATATCCTGTATACGCTAAATTATATGAGTTACTTAAGAACAAATCTGGTTCTTGCATGAGGCCCATTGTTTTGCTGTAGGATGAAGCACTGTCCAATGAGTTTGCTGGCATTTGCTTAAACCTGAGCAGATGAGATGCTTTAGTACACTTCAGAACTCAGCCTGCTGCTATAAGTAGCATTAAACATAATCAGCCCAGTAAGGTGTTGGAGCTTACACATACCTCCATAAGTCTTGGGACAAACACATATTTCTTCTTGGCTCAGAGCTCTTTGGCTCTGTACTTCAAATTTTTAGATTATTTTTGCCCAGTCTCTGACTGTTTTCTTTCTCTTATTTCTCAGCATCATAATGGCTTCCTTGACTTTCACTGGCACAACTCTGATTCTTATGTCGACAACCGCCAATAACAGACTGCAGAGGCAAACAAAAGCCTAGAATTTAGATAAGATGCTGAGAGCTCTCTTATACCTGCTCTAAGGTAGCAGTTGAACGCCTGTGAAGCCATCTGTCCCAAATATTATGGCATTGTTGATGAAAGAACCAAATCAATAAAAAACACATCCCAAGACTTATGGAGCTGACTATATATCACTAAATATCATCTTCTTAGTGCCACAGCGAAATTCTCCAAAAGACAACTGTTGTATTCCCCTCATGAAACGGTCAAACGGGTTCGAAAAGATGACCGGGGGAACATCGGTGCACCCCGTGGCTGCCCACTCATTCTACCAAAGGAGAGACCAACAGAAAAGTCTACCCAAAGCAAAGGGAGAAGAATGGAGTCACAGAAACAAATGGAGGAAGTAAACCAAGGTTGGGTGATGGCATCATCCCCCCATATCCCAAAACAAAGAACCAACCAAATACCACTAAAATACCAGGAGATCGCTGAAGACGCTGCCTCTCCAAAACCAGGATAAACCCTGCAGTCAACCCCATTTTATCCCAACTGGGCAGCAAACTCAGGTGTTGTCAATGACTTCTAACGAGGTGGTTGACCACAATGTCCAAATGAAAACAAAGCTAAAAGAAACGGACAGAAGATCCATGCCAACCGTAACACAACCTACATAATACCTTATAATGGTGTCCCTTATGATCCATGATATACCGTATAGCATAGTAACTTTTGAAAGTGGCATTGTGCAGGCAATATACACTCAGTGAGTACCTTATTATGTATTTATTAGAGTAATTTTTTAGACTTATTTTAGACTTCTGCTGCTGTGACCTATCCACTTAGAGGTTTGACACTTATCATTTGCATTACGGTCAACTTCCTGTCAGCTTCGACCAATCAAGCCAGGATTGCTAACATTGTCTTCCCCTAACTATGATTTCTCAGTATAGTGCTAGCTGTGTGCTAGCGGGTACTAAGGTAAAACAGCCTGCGTGCGATAAACGGTGTAATCAGAGTCTCCCAGTTTTTATAGGCTTCTTTAACCTGTGCTTATTCCCGCGGAAGACTGGAAGAGGGGCGAAAAACTGCAAAACGTGTTGCCGAGGTAACGCTGCTTGATGCAACAAGGAGTAAGAAATCTCTATTAAACATCCGCATGCATTAATCAAGCCTTCTGAGGGGTGTGCTCTCCGGCACAAAGAAAAGCTGTTAACGCGGCTTACAGCTAAATGATTTGCTGCTAAATGGTTTAAGAAAGTGGCAATTAGACCGACCTTAATGGACTGGGGATTAGGTCTGTGTGCCCACAAGGGCAGGGAACCAGTAGCTTGAAGAGAAAAATGATCATTTGAAAAAAATGGGGAGGGGGGGGGGGGAGAAAAAAACACTGTACTTTTTTGCATGTTTTGTCTACTTCTTTATTTAGGGTTTGTTTCCTGCCTTAATTCCATTCTGTGATCGAGCAACAAACCATCTAATGACATCCATTACAGACCAAGAAAGAACAGATCACCATGATTACAACTCAAATCCGGGTGACTTTAAAATCTAAAATAAAGTGGAAAGTAAAGCCAAAAAGAAACAGTGTGAAGTTCACCTTTTGCTGTCCCCAGAGCAGATTGTCTCTGCAAAGTCTGTGATGATGCAGGGAACAGGGATGGCGGGGTCAGTGATGATGCAGGGATGACAGGGTCAGTGATGATGCAGGGATGACAGGGTCAGTGATGATGCAGGGTCAGTGATGATGCAGGGATGGCAGGGTCAGTGATGATGCAGGGTCAGTGATGATGCAGGGATGGCGGGGTCAGTGATGATGCAGGGATGACAGGGTCAGTGATGATGCAGGGTCAGTGATGATGCAGGGATGGCAGGGTCAGTGATGATGCAGGGTCAGTGATGATGCAGGGATGGCGGGGTCAGTGATGATGCAGGGATGGCAGGGTCAGTGATGATGCAGGGATGGCAGGGTCAGTGATGATGCAGGGTCAGTGATGATGCAGGGATGGCGGGGTCAGTGATGATGCAGGGATGGCAGGGTCAGTGATGATGCAGGGATGGCGGGGTCAGTGATGATGCAGGGATGGCAGGGTCAGTGATGATGCAGGGTCAGTGATGATGCAGGGATGGCAGGGCCTGTGATGATGCAGCAAATGCAGTCATCTGTGATGTTTGAGCCAGTAATGGAGCTGGAGCAAACACACCTGCCATGGCGACACATTCAACAGAACGGCACCATGACACAGCTGAACACTGTCCCAGCTCTGGGCAATGCTGCGATTTGTGAACAAATCGAGAGACAAAAATGACAGTGCCATTTGCTAGTTATGATTTTTGTATACCACAAGACTGAAAACAAACACGTACACACATCTAAGATGCGTGGGAAAACTGCAAGAAATGTCCAGGAAATAAAATGCTTCTGATAAACTCTGTGTCAGTGGGTCTGTGTGTGCTCACCAGTGCGTCTGTCTGTGCTTGTCAGTGTGAGCCTGTCAGTGTGTTTGTGTGTGCCTGTCAGTGGGTCTGAATTCTGGAAAGTTATAGAAATTATTGCACTAAATGCACAGCAATACTACTGCACTAAATAGTACAATATCAAGACAAGTCGTCATTTATTAAAAGTGCAATTCACAGAGGTTTCAACAAACCGTACATTTAATGTTCATGTGTGTTTTGCCATTTATGGATGTGATGGGTTTTTTTTGTGATGAACTTGTTGAAGAACCTATGCACTTGTAATTCGCTTCGGATTAAAAGCATCTGCGAAATGACAGCAAAATGTAAAAGCTGCCAGTGAACATACAAGCACACACAAACCAGTGCTTATATACCCCCTACCACCCCATGGAGCCTACATGGGCAGAGTGTGCAGTCTCTCTGTTTTAGTCCTCAGCAGACACAGAGGGTACTGTGTTCTCAAATTACACAAGGATCACTTATTCTTCCACCCACTCATTGTTTGTTTTGTATTTTACACCCCATCAACCAATTCAACCAGTCACATTTGGAAGTGATATTAAACAGGACAACGCGCTCCCCCATGCAGCGTTGTGGTTTTTTAGGGGTTTGGGTTAAATGACTGAAACATCAAAGAACGAGAGTCTGCTTCCGGCATTATTATTTCAGAAATCTTACGTCTGTGTTTTCCGTTTCAAAAGCCATTTGTAGCAGACCAAAAATACTCATATGATAACATGCCAGATGGGGATTTCAGAAACCTGTTGATCAACAGACACTGACTGTACCAACCTTTTTCTGCTGAATATTTTTGGAAGAACTGAGACATGCAGTGATGTACAGGACATTCTGTTTCTTACTTGTTAAACATAAGAGCAGTATGGGGTTGGCAGGTCAGCACATGAAACGCATTCAAACAAAAGGAGCAACCTTGCTTTCACACCAATCAACCAGCAGGGAATGTGTAGCTCTAAAGCGTTCTTCCAAAATCATCAAAACTCGACAAAATTCGTATTTCCTGCACACACGATCTGCTATATTGCCATGTTTCTGACTGAATCAGAGCCTGATGATTGATTTGAATAATCTTTTCTCCTACAGGCTTGTTGGAAGGCTGCGCAGATACCGCCTTGCACAAGGGTCCCGGCCGCAAGCGTATCCCCAGCACAGCGAGCGGCTCCTTCCGTCACCGTCCATGGGCTCATCGGCGCCCCCTGGGAGCTCAATGCCGCACGACGCCCTGGCCCCCAGCCGCCCGGGCCCCTGCGAGTGATGAGCGTGGGCGGGGTCGGCCGCTACAGCGTCGTCTCGTCGGAGGAAGGGGGCCCGCGCGTCACCACCATGCCCGGGGTCAACGGCTTCGGCAACGGCAAGATCCACACCCGGCAGAAGTGCCGCAACCGCTTCGTCCGGAAGAACGGCCAGTGCAATGTCCACTTCTCCCACATGGACGACAAGTCCCAGCGCTACCTCTCGGACATGTTCACCACCTGCGTGGACATCCGCTGGCGCTACATGTTCATCATCTTCACGCTGGCCTTCATCGCGTCCTGGTTGGCCTTTGGCCTGGCCTTCTGGCTCATCGCCCTGGTCCACGGGGACCTGGACAGGCCCGGCGGGGACGAGAACTTCACGCCCTGCGTGATGCAGGTCAACGGCTTTGTGGCGGCCTTTCTCTTCTCCATCGAGACGCAGACCACCATCGGGTACGGCTTCCGCTGCGTCACGGAGGAGTGCCCGCTGGCCGTGTTCATGGTGGTCTTCCAGTCCATTGTGGGCTGCATCATCGACTCCTTCATGATCGGCGCCATCATGGCCAAGATGGCGCGGCCCAAGAAGCGGGCGCAGACCCTGCTCTTCAGCCACAACGCCGTCATCGCCATGCGCGACGGGAAACTGTGCCTCATGTGGCGGGTCGGAAACCTCCGGAAGAGCCACATCGTGGAGGCCCACGTCCGGGCGCAGCTGATCAAGGCCCGGATCACCGAGGAAGGCGAGTACATACCGCTCGACCAAATAGACATTAACGTCGGCTACGACAAGGGCATCGACCGCATCTTCCTGGTTTCGCCCATCACCATCCTCCACGAGATCGACGACGAGAGCCCCCTGTTCGGCATCAGCAAGCAGGACCTGGAAACGTCCGACTTCGAGATCGTGGTCATCTTGGAGGGGATGGTAGAGGCCACGGCGATGACCACGCAGGCGCGCAGCTCGTACCTGTCCAGCGAGATCCTGTGGGGCTACAGGTTCGAGCCGGTCCTCTTCGAAGAGAGGAGCCAGTACAAAGTGGACTACGCCCACTTTCACAAGACCTTCGAGGTGCCCTCCACCCCTCGCTGCAGTGCCAAGGACTTGGTGGAGAACAAGTTCCTGGTCCCCAGCGCCAACTCCTTCTGCTACGAAAACGAACTCGCCTTCATCAACAGGGACGAGGAGGATGAGGAAGGTGGCGAGAGGGTCCGAGACGAAGGTGGCAACAGCCGGCCGGAGCTGGAGAGACTTCAGGTTACTCTACCTCTGGATCAGAGGCCATACCGGAGAGAATCAGAAATATGACCCTGACGTCAGCCTCATTATTAGTCATTTCTTGGTTTATTTTGTTGTTTTATCATGAATACATACAGAACAATGCAAGTGCCATATGAGAATTATGCCTGCTGCAATAGAGTCAAGACAGGCAGTATCTGGGGAGAAACTGAAGTAAGACTAGAAAACAAGGATATCAGAGAGAGATATTCAGAGAGATATCAAGAATGGGCGACAAAGAAAATGGTCAGAAAAAGACCCTTTTATTTTTTCACAAGTCCAGCAGAAAGCTTTATATAATACAATGAACAATGATTTCAGATATTTAAAAAAAAGGGAGAAGGCTGTCTCATATTTAATATGTAAATAGATTTGCTTAGATAAGTTGTTTTGTGTGGAGTATTATTTTAAAGAAATCAAATCAATTTGTTATTCATACACATGTTTGTAGTACACACATGACTGTAGTATTGGCGGTGGTAAGGTACACCAGTCTGCACATACAGAAGTGCTGAATAACCTAAAGCATGGTGGTGGGTGGTGTATTTGTACTGCAGCACTAAGCAGCTAGTGAACCATATAAATCCATAGCCACGTGTCACTGAGCACAACACTGTAGAAAATGTCCCTTAAAGGTACAATAGGTAAGATTTTTGTATTGAAACATTGTTACAAGACCATTGTAAATCCCTTCCTATAATTGAAAAAGGCTCACTGACATGTTGACTCACCCTCTGCCTGTATTTTTAGTCCTAATTCGGGTTTCAAAATATACAGTTGATGGACTGACAGCTTGTACTAAAACATTGTATAGCTGTACAATAATTCAAGCTCACTGGTTGAAAATTGGTTCTGATTACCACAGCCCAATGGTGTATGAACATCAGCGCATTTACAGGGGTGGGATAAACAGTGTTGTGGTTTGATGGTGTTTGTTGCTGCAATTCCTCTCTTGACTGTTGGAAGTCCGAAATGACCTATTGTACCTTTAAGTGGGGTTAAACAGCACATTCAAACTAAGATAGGAGCATATGAATGCTAAAGGTTATGGTCAGAATTATCAAAGATGCAGCAATGAATATCTAATTTGCAATACGATTGCAGGTATATTTCTTCCCATGCTTATTGATGCAGTTCAGCCCTCAGAGTGAAAAATCTATTCTCCGTGCATTTGATGACAAATGAATACAAATCCAGCTCATATAAATCATGTACTCAAGTAGGAACCAGTAGGAAACAGACGCAAGAATGCTGGATGCACTTAATGGTTTTTAAGATTTGTTCAAAAGAACATGAAACAGACTGGAAGAAACCTCTTAAACCTGGGTTTAAGCAAACAGTGCAGCCACTCTCATCCATGCTCACCCAATTTATCTCTTTGTGGGATTTACTTCATACTTGAACTGAAAAACAACAAGAAAGGCACCGGAAGATGATTTCAGTGAGTGATGAGAAGCCAGGACTCACAGCCAAAGTGTTTTTTTTGTGACCGCTGGCTTTTATTAATTCTTAGAGTCAATTTCATTTAAAATCATAAGAGGATTTAAAATTTGCTTAACACATTAGCCCTTTAAATTAACATATACCTCAAGTCAAAACGTGATGTTTTTTCATGACCCCATTTCAATGAATTCAATTGTATACAGTGATATATGTCCATTAAGTATGTATGAATCATATATCAAAGAGTACTTTGCTGTTCTGCCACTAAAATGGCAGGAACGCAAGAAGACAATCCAGTGCTGACACTGATAGTAACTCAATTCATGACGTCTCTATGCACAATCACTATGTGATCAGGAAACATATGCTCTGTGTTGTAACATAGAACTGCATTATAAATCTACTGCTTGTTTGTTCACTAACTGCAGAAAAAATAGCACCTGTAGCAGGACTTAAATGGGATCTTAATCTGAAACAGGTCTGTTTTAAATAGCCTGAAATCACTTCATTACAAAGGGACAAGTTATGTTTCATGCTCCACAACCATAATACAATAACAGCCATCAGATTAGTGCATATCTAAAATAAGGTACAATGAAATATGTAGTGAATAATGTAATTATGTCATAAGTACAGTATGTATAACACTGAGTTTGACCTCTTTAAAAGTAGAAATAAAATTCAAATCGACTGGAAGAGCGAAAGAAAGAGTGCTAATTGTAAAATGACTCCTATCCCGTTCAGAGAGAGTGAATTAAGAAATCCTTAATGTCCAGTGGAAGACCTGGATCAGAGGCCACCCTGCTAAGACGTATCTTACAGATACCCATCGATTAACCAAGGATGCCAGAGGCTAGACTAGCTCAAATGAATACAGTAGCTCGATATCAAAGTTGTCTGGGAGAGTTTTGTATTGGTTGCAAAAAAGGAACTTGAATTCTGGACTTTATTTAAAGGTTGAACCTGTAGGTTGGCTGCTTCTTTTGTTTGGGGAAAATTTTTTTATTTGTTTATAGGTAGCCATCGGTTTCCTTACATTGGTGATATAAAAGCAAGTTGCAGATTTTGACTGGAATTAATGCATGGATTTAGCAATGTTCTTGATAATGTTACACCACCATTAATTGATAAAAAGGCTTTGCCTTCAGGGGTTTAATATGAGATGCAAAGAACAAATATCTGCAAGTAAGGACAAAATCCACATTCTGGTATTTTAGTCTTATATTGAGAGAAATCTTATTTAACTTTTTTGCTAAATAAGATGAAAATATTGCCACTAAGGTAAGACAGTTTTACTCATTTCAAGATTTGAGAAGATTTCCCTTGTCAAGCAAACACTAACTTAAGACAACTTTTTTTTTTCTCTCAAGTAGAAAATACTTGCTTAAGATCTTACATCTTATAACAAGACTACTGTAAAATGCTTGTTGTCGAAAGATCATGAAACAATTCAAGGTACATATAGTCGTATGCAGAAATTTGGGCACTCATGGTCAAAAAGCCTTTTACAACTAATAGCTTGGTGAATAGTAGCAAACCTGACCTCGAAATGGGACAAAGTTAAACATTTCTTCACATCTTAAAGCAAGATTACTTTTTTCTTTTCATTTTTACAGTTCCAAAATAAAAAAAAACAGGAAAAAGGCAAAAGTCCTGTGCAAAAGTTGGGGAACCCTGTCACTTACTACTTTGTAACTCAGGTAACTATAACAGCTTGCAAACTCTTCCTATAGCCAGCTAAGAGACTTTCAATTCTCGCTTTTTCTCCCATTCTTCCTGGCCGAACACCTCTAGCTCAGAAACATTCTTCGGCCTCCTTGCATGTACGGCATTTCAGAAAATATCTCCACAGATTTTCAATAATATTCAAGTCTGGGGACTGTGGTCACTTCAGAAGCTTTTTGTCTTCTGCCATGTAGGTCTTTGTTGTTTAAAGTACGTTGTATTGTTGTCCTGTGAACAGCTTGACCTACGCCTGCTACTTTTGTTTCTGTTTTGCAGTGATGTGTAGGTTTCTTCTGAGCATTTCTCACCAGGTCTCAGGCCATTCTATCAGAACATCTTCCAGACCTTGCCTTGACTTCAACTGTTCCATTTATCTTCCATTTTCTAATAATTTTACTGACAGTGGAAACAGGCAGTTTGAAGTTTTTTTGTAGCCTTCTCCTTATTGGTGGAAATGAACCATCTTCATTCTGACATCCTTGGACTGTTTAGAGGATCCTGTGGTTGTTACCACCAGATGTTACTTCAGAATAAAAAGTTCAACCCTGGATTTATATGACTCATTGAAGCCCTAACGAGTGAATCACCTGAGTCACCTTTTGCACAGGGCCCTTTTATATTTTTATAAACAGTAAAAATAAAAAGCAACCTTGCTTTAAAATGAGCAGAAATGCATCAAGTCTAACTCTGTACCATGTACAGTTCAGGTTTGGTTCTGTTCTCCAAGATATTCATTGTAAAAGGCTTTTAGACCAGAGGTGCCCACATTTCTGCATACAACTGTAGCTATTAAACTGTTACTGTTTATATAAAACCACAGATGGACCACTCCACATATCTCCACAAATCTGTTCTGGAACATCCTCCACAACTTGAACAATTAATCTAAAGTGCAAGTACCCAGAGGAGCAGTATGTTTAAATGAAATTTAACAGATATCAATGTAATGTACTTCACTAGCCCTCTGGAACAGGCCTCAGCTGTGATCTTGTAGAAGCAGCAGCCAGACTAGCTCTTTCAGATTTACACCACAGCATCTGCATTTATACTGCTTCATATGTTCAATTAACAGCTTACAGGGAGCTGGGAGTCTGGCACACCATGTTCCCACTCGGCAGACAGCTCCAGTCACATTATTACCAATTATACCGTTACAGATGCTTTTATGTTCCTTTAATTAAGACTTGGAGCAAAGAACCTTCGTCCATGGCTGTCCAGTACATTAGCAACCCCTGGTTTAGGCATTCAAAAAAAAAATGTAAATAAATTATGAAGGCTCATCTGTGCAACATGGAAGGTTAGCAACAGGGCTATGAGCGCAGTGATTCTGCTGTTGAGTTGTGCCCCTTGAATCCAAGCTGCCACAGTCAGTCTGCAATAACTCTATGGTATAAACACACAGTAGATTATGAGATACTGAGCAATAAGTACCGGACCTTCATTCCATCAATTCCATCACAATATTCTATAATACTCATCTGGTTGATATGTTGCTCGGCCCCTTTAAAGTTCTGTTGTGAATAATGTTTATTTACCACTGCATGGCTGTAGTTACTGTACTGAATCTCTTATGACTGTTTGGACGAGCCCCTCCCGGTCCATGATAGTGAACAGAAAGGTTGTGAACCCAAACAGAACATCCTCACCTCGGAAGCACGGTCACAGCTGTTGGTGTTGGTTTGAGTATTGGCTGGATCTAGCAAGGATGATGCAGTACCTTCCTGACCTGCACATGTATACGGGTGAAGGTTAATCTCCATTATCACTTGAATTCACTTCATTGTTATTCATATGCACACAAAAAAAACAGCTCAATGAGAAAGTCATGAAATTCTCCACCAACCAGCCAGTCAGGGGGTTAGGTGTTTTGTTCAAAGATGGGAACCACACCCAGGACGGGATCGAACTGGCAACTATGCCAGACGACTGCCCTTACCTCCTGAGCCAATGTCACCCCATTTTCAGCACCATATATGGTATATCCCGCTATTAAAAAAAGGAACACTTAAGTAAACATATTAAAGACATTTTAAAGATTTTTAACAGTGTGGGCAGGCAAATGCCAGGGGGCTATCTCGCCAGTATACTCTCCTATCGACCAGCAGCCTCTAAGCTTCTGCTGTCATCTTCTTTTACAACAAAAGTTGTGTGCTACTTACAGTAAGCTTGGCAAGGTATCAGAGTAAAAATACATTTTGACATTTTAACTGTAGTCCAGCAACAGTGCCGCTTGACTAAAATTGCAGAACGTTTGTGAAAGTTATATTGTCGCCTGACATAGACTGTGGTCGTTGTCCTTAGCAGAAAGTATAAACGCACCACAGTTGCCCAGAATATAAACCAAAAGCCACTGTGACCAGCGACATCTATTGCATGTCACCAGTCGCAGCGATGCTCTGTCGCTGGACGATACATTTTTTTGGTAATTCTGTCGAAGTGGAATATTTTGTCTTTAGTAGCCTTTGGCTGGATTTTTATCGCCAGATTTAATTTGTCCTTGCTTTGAATGTAGTTGACTGCTTTGGCCATGATCACGCTGTCATCCGAATCCGTGGTGTGGGTCAACAGGAATCCTCACATGGTGGGAAACCTTTTGGGAAAGCCAAGGAAGCTTCAACGCTTTGCGACAGAGGGATAAATGCTATTTATATCTCCTGTTTGCCCAGGTTATGTGTCCTCAGCTGGTCGACAACAAAGCATAAGTCACCATGAGATCCACATTCACTAATCCTTCATATTCATATTCATCATGTTCAAAGATTGAGAAGCATCCATGGACTGTCTGCCACCCATACATGTATTCTTGTTCATGTAAAGACTTGGATCAAATGTAATCAAGGAAAATTGCAAAGAAGTAAATACTGAGAAAACGATATCCCTCCCAGAATCCCTTACTGTAGATAACGTTGGCCAAATTAGTTTTCGTCATGAACATCAACTGCAATTCAAGTTACCCTTCAGAAACGTGGGGATAAAAGGTGTCTTGTTCCAGGTGAAGAGACCTTTTGTTGCTGCTGAGCTATCCGGAGCTTTGCATTGCCTTCTGAGAAGGCCCTGGTATCCTGTTGTGAAAAACCTTTGTTCTTACTGATGAGACCTCTTCTATTGTTGATGGATCACCTCAAGGAGTAAACATGGAAGCTTCATCAGCTTCTCGTGTTTCAGGGGATCGTAAAACACTGTTGCGCTTTCTATTGAATGCTCTAGAATAAAGTTACATTTCACTTCTTATGATCCCACTATTTCCCACGAAGGAAATGCATTAAATAGTATATGGAAAGCATATGGCACGTAGACTCTCACTCAATATTAAATGAAATATACATCTATTTTTGTAACTGGTTGAATTTATTTGTAAATATTTAAGTATTTGGTTTGGATAAGGTAGGAAAAGAAGCTTGGGATCCTTAAAAGTAAAATATTGCTTGGAAAAATATTCACTGCGATTACTCGGGTTGTAGTAAAAGCCGAGGAAAGCCTAGAACCTTCTTTCATCCTTGTGAAACGAATGGTTTTCTGAGCTATTGTATTCAATGACAAAAAACAGAAAGCAAAGCAGCTATTAAACAGATCAAGATGTGTCTTTTGTCTCAGTTAGGAGTTCCTATATTTTGTTTCACTACAGAAGCTTGTCATTAAAACTGGCACCTCTCTTAAAAGGATGGCCTTCACCTCTGTAGAAGTCTTCCTCCGTGCCCAGATTAAAATAAAAAAAGCTTATACTGGGATGTTTTTGTGTGATTGCTTTATTTTAACAAAAGATGAAATCTTGTATTGAAACCTTCATTGTCACACGAAAATATGCGGAAAAAGCACATGAATGTTTCAAAATATAATTATTTCACAGAAATGTTTGAAGTTCGCTTGTACTTAATACATAGTGCTAATTCAGTTAGTGTTGCCCCTTTATCTTTTTCTATATATTAGCTGGCTTTTTGTTACTCTCACTGTGAAAGGTTTTACCGCCAACCAACCCTACACAAGACAAGCTAGGTATGGTATAATGATATAACAATATTAGGTACGCAGCCTGTAAGTCCAAAAGTTTTCATTTCTATGTTGGAAACTTCAACCACAACTGTGTCAATAAGTATCCTGACAGATAGCAGTATAACGTTGCAGTCAGACCAATGACATTGAATTAGCAAATTTGACTCATAGCATAGCATGGTCATAATGAACTTCATTTTCAAATGATACATAATTTGTTATTTAGCTGACACTTATCCAAAGCCACTTACAGTTGATTAAACTAAGCAGGGGACAATCCCCCCTGGAGCAATGCGAGGTTAAGAGCCTTGCCCAAGGACCCAACAGGTGTACAAATTCTACCCTGGCTACATCCAGATTTGAACCACCAACCTTTGGGGTCTCACTCACTCACTACCCTAGCCAGTAGGCTACAGGCTGCCCCTAACATATCATTATGCTGTAGGTGGGATTTGTACATGAACAAAAACAAAGAAACGTAGACAGGATTAAATATGGAAAAAAGTTCACGCAGGGGGCAGGATGGAGTGCAAGAAGAGCCACCAGTTTTGGAAAGGACTTCAAGCCCTGCCTCCCATCAGACGCATTTATACCACCGCCAGCCAATCCCTGCAAAGGTGTTCAAGCAAAGCGGACCGTTACCTGGGAAAGCCACAGATAGCGTTCCCCGCAGAGAATGTTCCACCGAGCCCCGGGCCAGGATTCCTGCTGGGAATGGATTGGTGGGGTGAGGGACACGCCCCCTGCCACTCGCATTTCAAACTCTGCCGACAGTATCCTTCTATGAATAGACCCAGGGGGTCTTCTCTCACGCAAATCGGGGTTCCAGTTACAGATACCAACCAAGGGTACCTCTCAGGCTGGGATTTAATAAAATTTATTTAATAAAATATTTAATAAATAAAATAAAATAAAATATTGGTTCTGCAAGGGGGGGGGGGGGGGGGCTACTGGGCATCTCATTCTGTTACAGCACTGTTCCAGTGCGTTGATGGGCCCCAATATCTCCTATCGAATCTGGGCTTGTCTTAGTGCCCAGCTGCGCACCCTCCTGTTCGTTCGGGAGCCCACAGTCTGTCTGTGCAAGCTGTCCAGGAAGCGGCACGCTCTGGCTGCACACGCTCAACTAGTGGGCGGGGGTTGTTGCGATTAAGCAGTAAGGCACGAGACGCCGTGCTGAAATTAGCTCATTTGCTAACTCTGGCGCATTTACACTGACGTTGAACCTGAAAATGTTATTAAATGATTCATGTGCGCTGTCTCTGGTAAATAAATTAAATAAATGCGTGTACTGTGAATGTAGTCACGGCTAAAGGGCGTCGTTAGGCACAACGTGAAGCGGAGTGCCTGCAACCCCAATATAGCCGCGACTATATTGACAATACTGTATATCACGGCCTCAAGTTATTGCTTATAAAATGGTGGTCATTTTATAAGCAACATCATTAACTTTTTTTTTGTAGTTAACTACAGCCGCGTGTTCAGTAGGCCAATGATTAGAACACTTTCTGAAGATGTGCAGACTGCTTCCTTCATAGTTAACATAACATTAAGCTTATTGTAAATAAACCATTAAGTTTAGTAAACACACTATGAACCCAAACTCCTTAATTTTACACCTTAAAAAGTGAGCTATTTAAGGGAGTTTTTAAGGGAAAATTATTTTTAAGGGGTGGAATTTGTCCTTTAATAACTCTTTAAATAATAATAATCGAATGAATACTAAGGGGTAATCTAAGTACATTATAAGGTGTTCAGTTGCTGAAATACACCTTAATTGTAACGTTAAGGGTTTTTTCTATAACTATCAGAATCATCCTAATTAAGCAGTTCCCATGCAGGCATGAAATTAAGGGGTCCTTATTTTAATTAATGTTTTACAGGGACATGGAGCCTAAAGTTATCTTTCCTGAGGCAATTGAAGATATTATTGTAATATTGATGTTAGCTAAAATGCTTTACATTTTAGTCATTTGGCAGACGCCAAAGTTAAAGCTTTACTCAATATAGCAGACTAGCGCCACTTCTGAATTTTACAGTTGCATTACACACTCACATATCAGGTTATACAAACTTGACAAATAGAATATTCACTTTTTGAACTTGAAATCACACATATCCCAAGTGTCCCAGTAGCTCCAGCGATATCCCAAATTTTGTCATGATCCCGTTGGTCGTGAACTACACTCACTGTACTGCAATAAAATTACTAAAAACAAGAAACAGTATGACTAGCTACCTACACTTTGGCATAAGGTATAGTAATATGGATGTTAGTTATCTTATAGTTACATAAGCACAGGTGTTTTTGGCATAGAAATTCTGGTGGGGCACCAATCACTAGCTGCTCACTTACAAAAAAGGTCTACAATAAAGTAGCCTACCCAGAGAGCATAAATGGGCGTAGCATTTTAATTAATAATGTTCAAACTTAAATTGGGGAGGAACATGAACCATAAAAGTGGTTCACGGTTTGGCACCACCATTGCCAATTATGTATTTGATCACACATGAAGGTAATCAGGGAATAGTGGAATAATCAGTGGAATAATTATTTGTTTATATTGTGGGGAAACTGTTCAGCAACTGCACTATGCAATGAGAACGTGCTTTCGCTGTTCACCGTGCTTTCCTATACTCAAATATTAGGCTACCACACAGAGTATGATTGTTAAAAAAAAAGCTACAAAATCAAACCTATCTCTCTGAAATTATGCCGACTATTTTCATTAGTTTTACAATAATGCAGGAAACTACTTAGCATTAATACAACAAGCTATTATCACAGAATTATCTAACAGGGAGCATGATACATCTCCCGACAGGAAGAGTAGCGGAAGCCATCAACACAGCAGATCATCCAGAACCCTGCACTGTGTGTACAGCAGAGCACCCACCCATATCCCCCAACACGACTGACCCTGGATCAGACATCGGTCGGTCGTGTGAACGTTATGTGACACTGACAGAGACTAAGAGCACAGCATAGATATAGATAGAGATAGAGATAGAGATAGAGATCGGAATGACAGTACAGACATCCCCCAACATGGGGGGGGGGGGGGGGGGACCAAAAGTAATTTGGCTTCTCAGCTGTCCTTAATGCAGGTATAAGAAAGCTTTCAGTATCTAGCCTTGATTCTTGGCTTTTGGAGTCTGGTCTTCATGCTGCCAATAACGCAGTTCTGCCAATGACTGTAATTCCATAGTTTTAATAAGATGTTCATTTGTCTCAATTATACTTTTCCTGTTTGGAGGGATTATTTATCTACTTACACGACATTGTTAGAAATAGCTATGAATGGTATACATAGTAGAAGTATTGTATACATTGTATAATTCTCATATCATAGAACATTGTGCTATATTGCAAATGATTACACGGGGGACATTTTTAACCGATCAATTTAAAGGCTGAGGCAAATCAACAGCCTGCGATTGGTGAAAGTGTGAAAACATGGTCACTAAAACTAGCCTTCTGGTTTATGAATGAAGTGTTAACACAATGCAAGTTTGGCTCTTGCTTTGTCATTTACAAAGCAATTAGGGGAAAAATTCACTTCACTCCTTAATTTTATCAGTTAAAAACATATTTATTCTCCACATGGGACTTTTATTTTTCAAGACATGCATAGCTGTTTCTGAAATATTCAGGCTAATGGAAAAGTTTATAGGAAAAGGAAAAGTTTAATTGAGGAGACAAATTGACAAAACTTGTTAATTAATATGGGGTTTCACAGTATAGTGGTTTTCACAGTTTGTAAAGTGTTGTTATGCCTGCAATAATGAAGCAATTTAATACACCTTACCAATCAGAAATAGCCAAGCCAACTGTCCAGTTACTTTTGGTCGCCTAAAATGGGGTGACTATGTATCAAAAGGGATGTAATTCCAACACGGATGACCTAATATGAATGAAAATACCCTCAAATGAAAAGTGACAGTCTACACTTTAACCTGATACACACTGTCCGTCTACAGTTTAACCTGATATTGATTGTCTCATTTCGAATCCAATGTGCTGAACAGAAAATACTTACGGACTGCACTGTAGATAGATGCGTGTTTCTGTGTGTGTGTATTTGGCAGACTAGACAGCAAAGACGCCAGCCTTGCTGTGAGAGGGAAGGCAGTGCCCAAGCTCTGAGCCATAACAGCACGTCGGTGCGCACAGGTAATAACACATCCTCGACACGGCCATTACCTCTGCCTGTAACTCAAAACACAGACACCCAACAGTCAGCCAGCATCAACCTCAACCAGGATTGAGCTCCAACCTGCTGGGCTCAGGACAGTCTCTCTAAGCACAAGGCCACTGAAGCGGTTAATGATTGGGGGATTGAGATAGTGCTTTATAGGGGTAATGGACTGGCTTCTGGATCTGTGCGACAGGGTCATACAGAGCCCAGCATACAGGACTGAACAATTTTATCCTGTCTGACACCGGCACAATTGGTTTCTTAGTCAGTTTAAAACTGCGGCCCATTTCACAGCGGCTGGCTGAGTCATCAGGGTTTTTCAGCCCCCAGGTTTCATCCACAGTAGGTTAAAGACATATGGTATATACCAGCAGGACCTTACAGGGGTGATATTCACAAAACACAGAGGGTTAAGTAAGAATGATGCTGTTTTTTGTATCAATTTCTTTTCTGCACAGAACAAATTTGCAGGAAATGACTATTGAATATAATCCAGGCAAAGAGGTGCAGTCTGGGTAAATTATATTACTGACTCTGTCGTGACTGAGAGGTTGGGAAGGCTTGGACAATGATTGGGCAGGCCTGACCTGGGGGCGGAGCCTGCGCTGCACTGCTATATGATTGGGTAAGCAGAGCAGACTTGGGGGCGGGGCCAAGTGGGGGTTCATTCAAATAGATTATTTTATCCTTCATCGTATCCTCGTTCCTCAACTGACCCTGAAGTCGATTAAGGTCCATCATCTTTAAGGACATTCCCACCTGTTAAACGCTCTGTGAGGGAGCCAGGAAATAGGAAACTCCTGTTGCAAAAGCATTTTTTCAGAACGGGTGACGTATAAATGATCGCCTTGTACATCCACATCTCCCCATCTGCCACTTCTGAAATGTACATTCCTTCAAATTGGTGCCTGAAGGAGAAAGGCCTTTCCACTTTAAAAGCCTAATAAACTTTTCTTTGATTCCTCCATCCTCCTGTTCTTCCTGAGGAGGTGAAGAAATAGTGATCGGACAGACCCTGGTCATTTTCCCCTGAAGAGGTGCTGAATTATCATGGGATTGGACTATTAGACTAAGCACAGGTCTACATATTATACAGTATACAATATTGCCTTACTGAACTTCTTTTAAATCTCATTTAATGCGTAAAATGATTAGTGGATCATAATAAAATAAACTGGAAAACAGCTCCCTGTGGATCCACAACACCAATATGCTTTTATTTTTTACATTTATGTCCTAGAAGCAATTAGCTTGGCGGCAAATCAACTTTCTGCCGCTCATGGGAGAGAACAGAACACAAAGGAAATGTACCGTTGAGACAACTGGATCAAGATATTACCCCAATAGAAAGTCGATTAGACTTTACATGATAATCATTTTTAACCAGAAATCTAATCACGCATATGAGTTTTACAACAATCTTGGTGCATCCATATCCATTCATTAAAAAATTAGAACCAAGTTGTATGAAGGAGTTTGCATCTATAGCAGGGCTGCCCAACTCTGTTCTTGGAGATCTACAGTCCTGTAGGTTTTCATTACAACCCTAATTTGGCAGACCTGATTCTATTAATTAATTCAATGAGATCTCTAGCTGTTGAGCAAGGTGTGCTTTTTCAGGGTTAGAGTGAAACCTGCGGGATGGTAGATCTCCAGGAACAGGGTTGGGCAGCCCTGTTCTATAGGCTGTTGCCACTCGAAAAATGTGCGCACAGAATAAATAATCAGCGATGACACCATTCTGCATCCCACTCCTCTTCAAAGTCAAGGAGGTCCGCGCAATGGACGAAAACGTGAAACTGCGTATCGGGGGGGGGGGCTCACAAACAACCCTCACTGTACAGACAGATTGGCAGTGAATTGATGCACATTACGCAACAAAGGCACCTGCTCAAGGGGTGGATAATAGGCTTTAGCACAAAGGAATAAAGAGGTGATCATGATACTCGAGTAGCACATCGCTCACCAGGGAGATGCCGGGGTTAGCCAGCCTTGCTATTCTCCTCATTGGCTCAGAATAAAAACTTGGCCCTTTTTACATTTTACATTTTTGTCATTTGGCAGACGCTTTTAATCCAAAGCGATTTACAAGTGCATAGGTTCTACCATAAGTCAAAGCATGACATCCAGAACAAGGAAATACACATGAAATGCTGTTCTAAACATAGTCGACATCGTAAGTTTTTTTTTTTGGGCGGGGGGTTAGACAAGGATAGGGATATCAGAAAGGAGGGGCGGGGGACATCAGGAGGGAGGACTAAGGTAGAGTTTAAAAAGGTGGGTTTTGAGTCTGCGTCGAAATAGGGGGAGGGATTCTGCTGTCCTGACAGTGGTAGGCAAGTCATTCCACCACTGAGGAACCAGAACGGAAAACAGGCGTGAACGTGCAGCTCGACCGCCAGGTGCACGTAGAGAGGGAACCATAAGGCGACCAGAGCTGGCAGACCAGAGTGGTCTAGCTGTGGTCTAGTCGGGAGTGATCAAGGATTGTATGTAAGGTGGGGCAGTCCCCTTAGCAGCCTGAAATGCCAACACTAGGGCCTTGAAACGGATGCGTGTGGCAATAGGAAGCCAGTGGAGGCCAATGAGAAGCGGAGTGACATGAGCCAACCTGGGCTGACTGGTGATCAGGCGGGCTGCAGCATTCTGGACCAGCTGGAGGGGCTTGATGGCACACGCTGGGAGACAGGCTAGGAGGGAGTTGCAGTAATCCAGGCGGGAAATGACGAGCGCTTGGACTAGGAGCTGGGTGGCTTTCTCCGTCAGGAGATGACGGATACGGCGTATATTATACAGAAAGAACCTGCAGGTTCTGGCAATGGAGGATACTTGTGGAGCCAGGGTGAGGCAGTTATCAAGAGTCACCCCAAGATTCTTTGCCGTACGGGAGGAGGAAACTACAAAGTCCTCAACAGTCAGTGAGAGGTCGATTGACGGAGAGGACTTAGCAGGGATGTAGAGAAGCTCAGTTTTGGCAAGGTTGAGCTTCAGGTGGTGAGAAGTCATCCACGCAGAGATATATATCAGCCAAGCAGGCAGAGATCTGTGTGGTGACTTGGGTGTCGGGGGGGAAGGAAATAAAGAGTAGAGTTCACACATAAAGCCTTCGTCACACGAGCCTTGCAGTCATCGAAAAAGAAAGCACCCTCACCTTCGGATGCATTTGTGACGGTAAATAAAGACCGCTCTTCAGCTTGCAGCAAATGGCAACAATAATAATAACAATGATAACATACTGCATTTAGCCAGTATCATTCATCTCATGGCGTCGAAGCACAACTCACCTCAAACCACAGCCAATGTGTGGCACCCTCCCGGATGAGGAATGGCAGCCATTTTGTGGCACCCTCCTGGATGAGGAATGGCAGCCATTTTGTGGCAGAAGGCTCCACGAGCTTTCATGATTATATGATGATTGTATGGTCAGGTGTAAGCCAGGTTAGGGATCCATCCAGACCCCAGGAGAATGTCCAACCCTCTGCAGTAAGTGTGGCAGGACCTTTAATGACTGAATCAGAAGCTCAGTTTAAAATATCACTTCCCAGAAGTCGCAACTGTGTGAACCTCTGAGTGACCTCAGAAAGTGATCAGTTTTGTCCGAGGTCTGTACAAAAAAATGGATACAATTTTGAGTGGCCAGCCCTCAGGGAAGGAAATAAAAGGTCACGCACCTTTGTTTCAGTCTTCAATGAGTCTTCTTTTTTCCATTTACTGATGGATTTCTTTTGGCATTTCATGTGTTAGCCAAAGTCTGAGCTGCAGGCTGATATGAAACCAAAGCATTAATTGCCCAGTGTGTGCAATTAGTATACTGAATCAGAATAAATTAAGATGAGCACAGAGCATTTAATCTTTTATGACTGATGAACACCTCAGAAATCAGAAGGAGAACAGTACTTTAATCCTGCAGGAAAAAAAACGCAATTATTAATCTTTACTCTGCTGAGCTGTCCCTAAGTTTCAGAAGCAATTTTAATGTCACTTTTTATCGCATTTCAGACCAGTCAAACATAGAATTTCTCTTCAAATGACTTCCAGTCACTAGTGTGAGACAGGTTAAGGTGACAAAAATTAGGGGAAAAAAATAAAATAAAGACCTGTAAAGTTGTTCAACAAACAATGAGGCCAGAGTTCATCATGCAGAAGAAGGTTTGACACTCTTCATCTCCCTTTTTCAGGTTAAAACAAAAGCAGCACTTCACCAGAGAACGAAAGAAAGCTGGGACAGAGAATGCCATTATGCCCATGTGCGCAAAATATGTGTTATGTGCATTTTGGGGTGATATCCCCCCCACCCATCCATCCAATATCTAACCCCCTCCTGGTTAGAGTCATGGAGAAGCTGGAGCCTATCCCAGCATGCATTGGGTGAGAAGCAGGAATACACTGATGACCAATGGGGAACCAGAAGAAAAACAACAACCAGCCCCAGATGCAGGATCGCATCGTTACTCTAACCAAGAAGACAAAAGCCCACACATATGCAACACACTCACCCAAACTTTGTACCATTGATTAAACTGAACACTCACTCACAGAAAGAAACCCTTAGAGCAGCAGGCAGAGTCTTCAGGGCCTTGTGAAGCTGGCGTAGCATAACAATAAATTATTCGGAACCTATGCTGGCCTCCAGTTTTCCAACCTTCCTTCCATCTTGATTCCTGAGTCATTTCCCACTACAATATGCTGGACAGGCACACACCAATCACTCGCACACACATACTGAGGGGCAATTAAGACTCTCCAATTTTTGACTGCGTGAGGAACTTTGACTGTGTCAGGAAACCCACGCAAACTCCTCGAACCCAGGATCTCCTTGCTGTGCTAGCCACTGCACATACCAAAGCATCACTTTCTGTTGAACATGGGCGGGTCATGCAGAGTCTATGAAAGACAATAGATTTTTCGTACAACATCACTGCAATGACTTCTTAAGAGATAAACAAGGCAAAAACATAAATCTTATCCTATACAATACATTGCCCTATACAATGCGTAGCCTAAATTACAGATTTCACGACTTGATCAGTGGGGTAGTTTTCTAGTCGTCTAGCTACTGCAGGTGGTAAGCATTACTGCAGCCAGAAACTGCAGAAAGTTTAGCTATAAGTACTAGCTAGCAAGCTAATAATCATCTTTCAATAAAATCCACCACGCTCTTCTCAATTGCTCGAAAGCTAGCTACAGGGGCCAATGTGCAGTGAATATCCAATTCCGTCCTACAGAGCTTTTTTAGTGGAGTGAGTGTAAGAAAACCAAGTGCTATGAGTCTTTAGAAAAGTTAAATTATACATGTAAGATTGACTTGAAAAATGATAACGTCTATGAAGACGCTCTTATTTCTGAATGCGAGAATATCTAATCAAGGTCCAATTACTCTTTCACAATGTAAAGCATGGTGCACCCCATATACACTGGGTTTTCCAGAACTTTCTTTATGGTAAAAAGTGACCGAGGCCCACACTTGCTGAGCATCATTCTTTTGGCAGGATCAGGATGCATTGTGGTTGGCTGCTGCTGTAATGCAGCGATTATACACTCACCGAGCACTTAACTAAATTTTTTTAGACTTCTACTGCCTGTAGCCTATCCGCTTAGACTTATGATGCATTGTGTGTTCAGAGATGCTCTCTTGCATACCACTGTTGTAATGTGGGGATATTTGCGTTACTGTCACCTTCCTGTCAGCTTTGACCAGTCTGGCCATTCTCCTCTGACCTCTCTCATTAACATTGGTTTTTTTGGACCATTCTTTGCAAACTCTTGAGACTAGTGTGTGTGAAAATGCCTGGAGATCAGCAGTTTCTGAGATACTCAAACCACCCTGCCACCAACAATCATTCCATGGTCAAAGTCACTTAGATCACATTTTTCCCAATTCTGATGGTTGATGCGAACATTAACTGAAGCTCCTGGCCCATATCTACATGATTGTATGCATTGCACTGCTGCCACACAATTTGCTGATTAGATTATTACACCTACTTATTAATGTGATTAAGTGAAAATGTTCCTAATAAAGTGCTCGAATAGTGTACATATTTGCATAGGATATTATGCAGAATGCATTTTCTCTTATTTTATTTGCATTTATAATTTTATTTAAGGGCCATTTCATTTTATTTTTTAATTAAGGGCCTTCTTCTATTCCAGTGCCACTTTCCTGTTTTAACACCCTTACATTTTAATAGGTTTGAAATGAAGTGAAGTGGAAATTGCACACAGGCGAAATACACACAGATGCGCACGCACACATGTGCACACACACGCATTATAATAATTGGTAATAATAATAACAATAATGAATTATTATTCAATAATAATATCATTGCTCGTGCTGAGGTCAATCCACTGGCCACCAGTTGCTGCCAGGGTCAGATTCTGACTCAAAGGCTTTAATTGTAGTTTGACCTGTATTTACCATGCGCACTAGACTTGATGTTCATGGCTACAGACAACTGATGCGAATTGTGCCTTATCTGTCCTGTTCTGTAGCTGCTCCAATTACCTGTGGTATGCACTTATTGTACATTGCTTTGGATAAAAGCATCTGCTAAATAATTTGCTGGGGCAAGTCTTGAAGTGCTTTACAGTAAAGAAAAAGGATTTTTTTTTTTTTTTTTTTTTACAAATTTAAAGGCAGGCCTGCTGTTAAAAAAAAGAAGGGATTTGGAATTTGGAAGTAGCCCAGTCTAGATCAGACCATGAATGCAAAAAGGATAGAGAAATGGAGTGGGGAATGGGTAATGGAAACGAATTCTGCAGACCAACAAGATACAACTAACTAAGCTGGCTAGTCTCCGAAGGTTATTAGGCATGGGGTGGCTTTAAACACTGAACTTCAGAACACTTCATCTGCAATCTGTGACGAAGAGCCAGAATAGCGTACCCCCAATCGAGATTTAAATTTCCACCCAGCAAAATAACATAATAGTGTCCCGATAGAAGGATGTCCCCAGACTGGGGCGACATGGCTCAGGCAGTAAGAGCAGTCGTCTGGTAGTCGGAGGGTTGCCGGTTCGATCCCCTGCCTGGGCTGTGTTGAAGTGTCCCTGAGCAAGACACCTAACCCCCAAATGCTCCTGACGAGCTGGTCGGCGCCTTGCATGGCAGCCAATCGCCGTCAGTGTGTGAGTGTGTGTATGAATGGGTGAATGAGAAGCATCAATTGTACAGCGCTTTGGATAAAGGCAAACACAAGCAAAAAGCAATATTCAAACACAAATCCAATCAGCAAACAAATAAAAAGGTAGCTAGACTAGAATCAAAAGTCGAACAAAATACAGTCAAACACAAAGTAAACAAAGTAATTTCAACCAATAGTACACAAGCAAGGTTCAAAGAGCTAGTACCCACTTGTGAAAACGGGAAGGATGCCAAAGATAATCACACACACAGCAAAGATAAACAAAACACAAAACTTGGGTCATAACAGCAGCTACTGTACATTAAGGACAGATCAACACTCATTGCTTTATACTTAAAGGTAAAATGGGAAAGATTTCTGTGTTAAAACAAGACCATTGTAAATCCCTTCCAATCATTGAAAAAGGCTCACTGACATGTTGACTCACCCGCTGCCTACTTTGTTTTTAAATGGCACTACTGTGACTTTTACTCAAGTACAGTTCATATTGCATGGTACGTTTTTCCCCAGTCTGTGTCCAACTTTAAAAATGAGATAAACTAGATCAAAATCAAATAACCTAAACATTGATTAATTATTATGTCATACCATGTTACCACTGGTCCGCAGCCTGTGTGCAGTTCACTGTATTTCACTACCATTGCAGTTTCTGCGCTTAGTTGCAAGTGCAGAATCAGTTTGCATTGTTACCGTATAGGGTTGGATCATTCACAGAAGATTAATTTGTGCATTGTTAATTTTTTTAATTGAATCGGAAAAAAAAGGATCTGGAAAAGCTCAAACCTGACCATCGTTGGGAGAGGCTATCATGCTAACTACTGCACCAAATTTTCAGAGTGGTTGAGTCATTAGTTATTTCAATTGATAGGTCCACTGGCTAGTTAGAATTACCTAAATGTAATTTTTGTTGAATAAAATATTTTTTTTATTTTGCTATGTTCTTCCATTTTTTCCTATTATACAGATGTACCAGATTTGCAGCCAATTCACAGAGCAGTTTTTTATTGCATAAAAGACATGTATAAGGTGCTGCATTATATGTCATTTTGGGGTGCTGCGGAAATTGAAATTTACAGGGCTGCCTTCGGCCTGAAAAGTTTGAGAAGCACTGATATAGAAATCTTGCGATGCAGAGCTATGGTTAAAATAAGCCATAGGTGATGTTTAAACATAAGGGATAGGCTCAATATAAGGGCTATGATTTCTATCCCTTCACTGTATAAAGGATTATATTAATGTCTGTAATGCTGATCGTCCTTTCCAACCACGATCACTAAGTGATGTGCCAGATGGTGCAAGCACAGGCTGAATTTCAGAGGCGCCGTTGACTGCTGAAAGACTGTTTAAGCCAAGCCATCAATGATCTCCCGAGCTGCCAAAGCTTGTGTTCCTCATTCACAATGTAATAAAACTGAAACAGATGCAAGGAGGTAGCGGAAGTGAATTACGCGGAGATGTGATTCGATTATGAGTGATGATGGGTCTGTTCCTGTTGCCTGTGACCTCGAACATCTCACCTGGCTTCTTTTGCTTTCCGCTCCTTCTCATGAGTTCAAATGAGTTCAGCTGTGATGCTCTCTGACTGAGCCGGGTGGTGGCTGTTGTTTAAGTACAGTATGTACCAGGCCCATTCTCAGGTTAACCTTATGTTAACCTCATTATGATCGGGGTCTATTTGACCCCATTCAGTGTTTGACATCTCTTAGAAACCAGTTAACCTTTTTTTTTTTTAATCTTGATACTTTCATGATTTTTCTCATTTTGACATGAAATGGGATAAAAGAGTAACCAGGAAATGAACTTTGTATACAAAGGTGTTGTATGGAGTAAGCTTTACCCTCTGTAGCTGCATACAATTTATCTTTATTTCTTTGTGGATGATTCTGGTGGCACTGTCCCATACAGGGGTCAAACTTCCACTTATCACAGATTCTAAAATGAGAGGCTCGTAATTTGGGAGATAGAAATTAGATCAAAGATTGAAAATATTTCTATTACAATATTTCAGAATCAGAATCAGAATCGCTTTATTCGGCAAGTAGTTTTCACATACAAGGAATTTGCTGTGGTTTCTAGGTGCATGCAGACAACAAAGAATAATACTAAAAATAGAAACATACAGTCAGGTCCATAAATATTGGGACATCGACACAATTCTCATCTTTTTGGCTCTATACACCACCACAATGGATTTGAAATGAAACTAAAAGTAATGGGACAAACTAACAATCATAACTCAAACTTTCACTTTTTAATACTTGGTTGCAAATCCTTTGCAGTCAATTACAGCCTGAAGTCTGGAACGCATAGACATCACCAGACGCTGGGTTTCATCCCTGGTGATGTGCTGCCAGGCCTCTACTGCAACTGTCTTCAGTTCCTGCTTGTTCTTGGGGCATTTGTCCTTCAGTTTTGTCTTCAGCAAGTGAAATGCATGTTCAATCGGATTCAGGTCAGGTGATTGACTTGGCCATTGCATAACATTCCACTTCTTTGCCTTAAAAAACTCTTTGGTTGCTTTCGCAGTATGCTTCGGGTCATTGTCCATCTGCACTGTGAAGCGCCGTCCAATGAGTTCTGAAGCATTTGGCTGAATATGAGCAGATAATATTGCCCGAAACACTTCTGAATTCATCATGCTGCTTTTGTCAGCAGTCACATCATCAATAAATACAAGGGAACCAGTTCCATTGGCAGCCATACATGCCCACGCCATGATATTACCACCACCATGCTTCACTGATGAGGTGGTACGTTTTGGATCATGAGCAGTTCCTTTCCTTCTCCATACTCAATCATTCTAGTACAAGTTGATCTTTGTCTCATCTGTCCATAGGATGTTGTTCCAGAACTGTAAAGGCTTTTTTAGATGTTGTTTGGCAAACTATAATCAGGTCTTCCTGTTTTTGAGGCTCGCCAATGGTTTACACCTTGTGGTGAACCCTCTGTATTCACTCTGTTGAAGTCTTCTCTTGATTGTTGACTTTGACACACAAACACCTACCTCCTGGAGAGTGTTCTTGATCTGGCCAACAGTTGTGAAGGGGTTTTTCTTCACCAGGGAAAGAATTCTTCTGTCATCCACCACAGTTGTTTTCCGTGGTCTTCCGGGTCTTTTGGTGTTGCTGAGCTCACCGGTGCATTCTTTCTTTTTAAGAATGTTCCAAACAGTTGATTTGGCCACACCTAATGTTGCTATCTCTCTGATGGGTCTGTTTTGATTTTTCAGTGTTTGGATCTCATATTGAGAGTTGACAGCAACAGATTCCAAATGCAAATAGCACACTTGAAATGAACTCTAGACCTTTTATCTGCTCCTTGTAAATGAGATAATGAGGGAATAACACACACCTGGCCATGGAACAGATGAGCAGCCAATTGTCCCATTACTTTTGGTCCCTTAAAAAGTGGGAGGCACATATAGAAACTGTTGTAATTCCTACACCGTTCACCTGATTTGGATGTAAATACCCTAAAATTAAAGCTGAAAGTCTGCAGTTACATCATATCTTGTTCGTTTCATTTCAAATCCATTGTGGTGGTGTATAGAGCCAAAAAGAGGAGAATTGTGTCGATGTCCCAATATTTATGGACCTGTCTGTAGATGGTAAATGGTTGGCATTTTATATAGCGCCTTTATCCAAAGCGCTGTACAATTGATGCTTCTCATTCACCCATTCATACACACACTCACACACCGACGACGATTGGCTGCCATGCAAGGCACCGACTAGCTCATCAGTAGCATTTGGGGGTTAGGTGTCTTGCTCAGGGACACTTCGACACAGCCCAGGCAGGGGATCGAACCAGCAACCCTCTGAGTGCCAGACGACTGCTCTTACTGCCTGAGCCATGTCGCCCCAGTCTGGGGACATCCTATCGGGACACTATTATGTTAAAAGTAGATTTATGTGTCATTTTGACCCCAAACATATAAGTTATCATAAAATCTTAACATTACATGAGGGTTAAAAGGAGACCTGAAGGTCAGACTGACTGCCCCTGAGGCAGCAGTCTAACTTGATCCAGCTGACCTTTGGATCAAGAATTTTTGGTCCCTTTTCCTTGGACTGTGGTGTTAGATTCCAAAGCAAAAGTATAAGGCAGGGACTGTGAATAATCAGTACTCTGTGTTCTGCAGAAGGGAACTCCATTCACACAAGATGTACTGTACTATACATTCCTACAGAGGGGCAGTTCTTATGCATTGATATTATTCATATCACATCCCAGTGTTTAATTTCAGTGAACATAACAAAGGATGATTTGCGAAGTCGGTCACCCAAATAGTGAATAAGTGAATTAATGAATAGCTAATACTTATACTTGATCATTAATGTATAGTAATCTATGTTTAACATAGATAACATTAACATAACATTAGCATAACATTAGCTCTGTACTATACAGAGCTAGCCAAGAATAAACTCTGTGGACCCAACTACATTACATTACATTAATGGCATTTGGCAGATGCTCTTATCCAGAGTGACAGACAACAAAGTGCATACCCATAACCAGGGATAAGTGCGCTGAAAGAGCCTAGAGGGAAGTAGAATTTCAACTGCTACCAGTACAACTAAGACCAGGGCCTATTTGATTGTCTGATTTTTATTTATTTTTTGGAAAATCGCAATACCGCAACACACAAATGTATGAATCAACTGCTTAACACGCCAAACACAACTAGCAATCATCCTAGTACACAAGCAAAAACACAGGTAAATACGACAGTTAAGGTTTACAGGGAGGTAGGGAGGGACAGGGAGAGGTGCAGCTTGAACAGGTGCATCTTCAGTTTGCGCTTGAAGATGGCAAAAGATTCTGCTGTTCTGACCTCCATGGGGAGATTGTTCCACTACCGTGGAGCCAGAACAGACAGTAGTCGTGAGCGGGAGGTGAAGGTTCGGAGAGGGGGAGGTGCCAGGGTGCCTGTGGTGGCTGAACAAAGAGGTCTGGCAGGGGTGTAGGGTCTGATGATCTTGTGGAGGTAAGCTGGGGCAGACCCCTTAACTGCTTGGAAGGCTAGCACCAATATTTAGAATTTGCTGCAAGCTATGACAGGCAGCCAGTGGAGGGAAGTAAGCAGGGGGGTGACATGTGAGTGTTTGGGAAGGTTGAAGACCAGACGAGCTGCTGCATTCTGAATATGCTGGGAGGCCAGCCAGGAGAGAGTTGCAGAAGTCCGGGTGGGACAAAACCATCGCTTGGACCAGGAGCTGGGTCAAGTAGGGGGTGAGAAAGGGGTGGATTCTCTGAATGTTGTATAGGAGAAATCTGCAGGACTGGGTCACCACCGCAATGCTCTCGGAGAGGGACAGTCTGCTGTCCATCACCACACCAAGGTTCCTTGCACTGGGTAATGGGGTCAGTGAGGTATCCCTTCGGGAAATGGAGAGATCCAGATGGTGAGAGGTAAGAGCAGGAATTAAGATAATTTCAGTCTTGCCTGGGTTGAGCTTTACATGGTGGTTGTCCATCCGTCTGGATGTCACTCAGGCAAGCAGAGATGCGGGCTGAAACCTGTGTGTCAGATGGTAGGAATGAGATGAAGACTTGGGTATCGTCAGCATAGCAGTGGTAGGATAGAGCAGTGAGAGCAGTGAGAGCAGTGATAACAGGGCCAAGGGAACGAGTGCAAAGAGAGAAAAGAAGCGGGCCTAGGACTGAGCCCTGGGGAACTCCGGTGGCAAGGGGCCGAGGTGGCGATACCGTACCAGCCCAGGTAACCTGGAAGGAGCGACCAGAGAGATAGGACTCAATCCAGTCCAGGGCTGTGCCACAGATCCCTGTTGCTGACAGGGAGGACAGGAGGATAGAGTGATCCACAGTGTCAAAGGCAGCAGAGAACTAAACTTTGGATAGATAAATAATGAGATGTTTTCGTGCTGCTTGAATAGTCCAAGTCAAGAAAGATGCCTGCTTTTGTTTCCCCTGTCGTGTTTTAGTCGCCACTGCTAACTACAAGGACAATGTGTATGTCTCTAATGTTACTGGACTGACTGGATTCTACTGGGAAAAGGGGTGTGCTAATTGCAGTTTTGATGGATCCAGTCGGCAACATGCAATAACGCTTGTTGTGCTGTATAATAAGGCACCACGGGACAAACAGTACACAGGTTCTTGCTTTAATTTCTGGCCAATGTACACTGCATTGAAATAAAAAGTAAATGTGTAAAAGATTTTCAACTAGTTACTTAGCTTCCACAGGGAAGTTGAACTGGACTCAACAAATATACCAGTACAAATATCAAATAAGCCAGCAACATTTTGGTTCTTAGAATGGTATACAGTATATGGTACAGTGCTTTAGTATAACTCACTGAAGACAAGGGTATTTGAAAAATATCTTGATTTACAATTTTACTCATTGCTTTCTGTTTAAAAGGGTTTCCAAATTACTCATCCGAGTTAGCCCAGGGAAAGTAAATTGGGTAAAAAGACACCCAGTAAAAGGACACTCCTTGTTCAATATACATCTGCTGACTGAAAAATCTATCTGTCTAGCTCGTTTGTAGCTATTAAACAGGAAATGTGTGTAACATTAATTACATTATATGTAATATATCGTTCTTATAAAGTAACGTAATTGTGCGTTATGTTGCTTATGGTATTTAGTGATTACCTTTCCTGTAAAGTGATGCAAGTGTACGCATTACTGATATTAGATTATTAATTTACTACTTTGGTTTGTATTGTAGGCTTAGTATGTTGTTAGACTGCCCAGTTAAGTACTGCATGATGGTGTATTCGGTTTGTATACTAAACAAGCATTTGTTGTTTGTTTTGTAGACCACACACACACACCTACGCACCTTCCTTAATTCATTAAAGTGGATGAATTAAACCCCTCCTTGTGTCCTTACCGACGCACCGTGGCGACGACCACCCCCACACCTGAACCCCCATAAAGTCACCTTCAAAGTGGTCCTTCGAGCCAGATTGGGGTTGTTACCATGGCAACGCCAGAGCGCAGTCCCACCGCCACAGGCTATCCAACCAGCCCGACCATCAGAACCCCCAGCCGCAGGGCAACCCAAAGGCCTGCTTACCTGAGACTATGAGGTTGAGTATGGAACCAGGTCAGTCCAGCATTCACCTTGGGTTGAGTTGAGCCCCTCTAGCCGCCACTCAACCCCGATACACGACGTTCAGTCAAGACCACCCAGTAGCCTCATGTAGCTGATCGTTGAGACAGCCAGACAGCAGAGCGAGACAGTGAGACGCCAAACAGAGCTCCTTGAACAGGTCCTGCTAAAGGGCACTCCCCGGCCCTCCACCCAGCCCTCGAGAGCTACATCCCGGCAACCGTCACCTCGGCCCCCTTCTCTGAAATCAGTGGGAAGTACACAGCCGAGCCCCGACGAACACCAGTATCTTCTCTCACCCAGGGCTATGGAGCGACCAATGCAGAGCACCTCAATGCCGCTCATGAATGAGCCTGCTACCCTCCACCACCTCCAATGAGCCGCACAGCGTCCCTGCACTCACGCCAGCATGATGCATACGATAGTACTCCATCCCACCTCAACGATGCTGCTGACCTCCTGCAGCTACCACCACTTCCACCAACGCTGGAACGAAGCCAGCTTCCCAACTCCACCTGTCGCCCAGTGACCCTACAGCCAAAGGTGGTGTTACGAAACGGAAACCCAACAATGTAACAAAGACAAATGGGTGAAAAGGTTCGTAACGTTTAACACACAACCACAGTAATATGTAAAGGCGTGACTGAAACGCAACACGGGATTTATCGGTTAAATAATCATTTAATATTTACAAGTTAATGATCGTCTTAATCCTAAGCTTAAACCTATAACTCTAAACTATAAACTATTTACAGAGCCTCACCAGGCAGTCCATACAGCGGTCCAAGGTCGTCCGATGGTCGGTTCTTGCAAGTCCAAAAGAAGAACCGAAAACGCTGGGCTTGTGAGACTAAATAAAGTATTCTATAGTCTTGATAATTAATAGCTAAAAGTGGTAAACCTAAATAACCAAAAGGGAGAGCGAGAAGAGAATATGGCTCAAAGTAGATGAGTCTCAAGAAGATTATTCAAATGATGATTCGTATGGTGATTCAAATGGCGATTCTGATGAGATGATGACGTCCAGCTGTTATATAGTCGTGCATCTTTTAATCCCACGTCGCGATCCCTCGTCTCCGGGCGTCGTAAAGGCATCCTGGTCTCCGCAGCATCTGCATGGCCAGGTGGTTCCTCCGCGACGGTCGTCATGGACATCCACCAAGGCAGGTCACCCGGCAACAGGATGCACTCCTACCTGTATAGGGAAAAACCAGCACGCGGCAATACCCAGCCAAAAACTCCAAACAGTACCCTTAAAATTACATCCCTAGATCTAACCTTATAATACACTGGGATGTAACAGTGGAAAATCTGCAAACTGATCAGCAGTACTATAACCAACAGGCTATGCCAGCTCAGCTGCCCAGCCCCAGCTATCGCCCAGCAACACAACAGCCAAAGGTGGAAGATCTTCACACTGACCAACAGTACTATGGTCTGCAGACACCACAAGCCCAGCTTCCCCAAGCTAACCATCTTCCACCCACTAAACACCACAACCGTCCAGTGGCAAACCATTACAGCACTACTGACCCAGCCATCAGCTCCAATCTGCGACCAGACGCTCCATGGTACGTCCCCTTCCACGCTTACCACCATGTGGAGGGACCAACCTTCCCAGACTTTGAAAGGGAAGACCGGGCACAGTACGTGGAGCTCCGCCTGACACTGAATAGCCTCCTTCATGAAGGTCAGTCTGAACAGTACAAGTATTCCCTTCTCTTGAACCATGTGAAGGCTCCAAATGCTCACAGACTCGTCCTCGCCCAGGCGGAGTCATCCCAGCCCAACACCAATGCTCTACAGGCACTGGATAAAAGGTATGGACGACCCTACCAATTTGTCCTCAAAGAAATCGAGGCCCTGGAGAACTCACCCCCCGTCCGCGCGGGAGAAGAACAGACCTTCGATGAATTCTCCCTCCGCGTGCAGGCTATCGCAGGTATGCTAAAAGCCTTGAGGGCCGATGGAACAGAAGAGCTGTACAGCAGATCCAACGTGAAGCGCCTGTTGAACAGATTACCCCAAAGCCAACAACAAAAGTTCAGGAGACAACATAACAGAAGGTACCCCGGGCAGCCAAAGACATCACTCATTGAATTTGCAGACTGGCTGCAGTCCGAAACAGAGTGCATGGAATTCGACCCGACAGACCGGTCTACCAAGAAAGACCAGAAGCCTGACAAAGAACATAAGCACCACTCCCAGAAGCGCACGACTACAATCATGCATGGAGCAGTCCAGGCCACCTCTGAAGCACAGCCCGATAAGAGTTCATCAGCCGCACCAAAATCAAAGGGACGGAAAGGGAGAAAGGTATTTTGCCCTTACTGCAATAACACCACCCATTACCTCAGCCAGTGTACTATGTTTGCTGCCCTCAATAAAGAGCAAATTGTCAGCTGGATCAAAGAGAACAAACGGTGCTGGAGGTGTGCTAGGGAGCACATGGCCAAGGACTGTGACCTAAAGAAGCCGTGCCGCATCTGTAATAGACAGCACCTTTCAGCTCTACATGACGTCAACCAGCGGAGCGACGAGAGCAAAGAGGAGAAAGAGAAACGACCGAGTGAGAGCCCAGAGACAACCTCCTCCTACTACAACGTTAGCTCAGAGACTCGATCAGCCTTGCTGTGGTAGCAGAGTGCTCCTCAAGGTCGTCAAAGTCCTCCTTCACTCTGGACAGAAGACGTTTGAAACCTACGCAATCCTGGACGACGGCTCAGAGCGGACTATTCTGCTAGCCCCTGCTGCCCAGCACTTAGGGCTGAGAGGGCAGTACGAGAGCCTGAAATTGCGGACTGTGCATCAGGAGATCAAGACACTCCTGGGTGCCTCTGTGTCCTTCTCAGTATCTTCCGTCAGTCAGCCACGCCAGCAATACCAAATTCAGAGTGCCTTCACCGCCAACCAGTTAGCGTTGGCAGAGTATACCTACCCGGTGTCTGCTCTACAAGAGAGATACAGCCATCTCCCAGGGCTACCCATACCTCATCTCCACAAAGCATGTCCCACGCAGCTCATCGGTTCAGATCACCCAGATCTCATTGTTCCAGTCCTCACCAACCTCAGTTGGTTCCCCAGCTACAGACCTGTACCGCCAAGTAGAAAGACTCTGGCAGCTGGATACCCGGCCATACCTGTGAGAAGGAGGTAACCAGGTCCAAGCAGGACCAAGAAGCGGTGAGCATACGTTGATACGCCACACCACTCCTGCATGTCACAAACATGCCAAGGCTACATGCTCCGAAGGAAGCTGTGATGTCCTATCTCCGTAGCACAGAACGTCGGCTGACTAAAGACCCACAGCTAGCGGCCATCTACAACAAAGAGTTTCAGAAACTAGAGAAGGCAGGCTACGCTACTAAGCTTTCCCCACAAGAAATTGAGCAGTCCCAAGAGTCATGGAACATACCCCACCACATGGTGTCCCACAACGGCAAAAACAGAGTCGTTTTCAATTGCTCCTTCACTTACAAGGGTGAGAACCTAAACAACCTCCTTCTCCCAGGACCTACATTGGGATCCTCTCTCCTAGGAGTTCTTGTCCGGTTCAGAGAACACCGGGTGGCGATCAGTGGAGACATAAAGTCCATGTTCCACCAGGTTCGCCTCCTGAACAAAGACAAGCCGCTCCTGAGATTCCTATGGCGAGACGTGAAGCCGGGAAATCCCCCAGAGGTGTACAAGTGGCAAGTCCTCCCATTTGGCACCGCATGTAGCCCCTGCTGTGCTACATTTGCCCTCCAAACCCACGTCCGCGGTCACAGTGGACCAGACAATGCGGTTCGACACGCCTTAGAAAAATGTTTCTACATTGACAACTGCCTGCTGAGCACAACCTCCGAAGACAAAGCCAAATGTTGCTGGCTCTTGGAGGGTTCGAGATCAGGCAGTGGGCGAGCAATGTGCCTCCGGTGGTCAACCACCTCCCCAAAGACGCAAGGTCAGAGAGTGCAGAGTTAGGGATCTCCGAGTCACAGGCCGAACCTCAAGAACACGCCCTCGGGTTGACCTGGCACTGCTCATCTGACACCCTGCACTACAGGCACCGCTCCTCAGCATACGAGGAAGAGACCATGCGCAACATCTATCGCGTTCTCGCAAGCCAGTATGATCCTCTTGGATACATACTCCCCTTCACCACTCGAGCCAAGGTCCTAGTCCAACGACTCTGGGCCAAAGAGAAGGAGTGGGATGACCCCCTACTGCCCTCCGATCTCCTGGACAAATGGAATGCTTGGGAAGAGGAGTTGCAGCACCTATCTGAGATCAGCCTCCCACGGTGCTACACAAACACTGATGTGGATGACCCTAATGTGTGCAGGGAGTTGCCAAGGTCCTAGTCCAACGTCACCTTCACAGTTGTTTAGTGTTCCGATTAATGATGCAAATGTGTGACTATTCAGAAGCCTAGCCTAATACTTGATATAATTTAGATTGTACTGGACTTAATAAAATAAAATTGCAGATCAAGATATTTAAAAATACTTTCCTGTGAATAAATTCAGCATAAGCATTATCAATGCTAGCAATGTACAATCAAGAACAGGATGTTGCATGAAAAAAAGCTGCAAAACAAATTAGTGTCCGCCCAACTGAAATTCTTTTAACCTGTTCAAACTGTATGTTACAAAGGGAAAAAAGATTTTCGCAGATGCCACATTTTTATGATGACTAGAAACCACTGTCAACCAATGTTTTTCCGTATTTGGATACTACAGCAAACATTTAAGCATGGCTTGAGCTACTTCTTAACAAACGACTTCCATTCATTCATAGCCTTTTTGTATGTCGTTGTGGCATCCCAATCATGACCTCAGTCTGAATTACTGACAAAAGTGTGGAAACATACTTTGGATATGTCAAGTGAAGGGTGTAGTAGTAGGCCATCAATGTAAGCATACCTTTGAAAACTTCTTCCAGGGGACTCACAGGGTAGTTACCAATTGCGAGAATGCAGGCACTGCCGTCGTATAGCAGGACTGGAGAGGACAGTGGGTGTTTCTCAAGGTACTTGTTGGGATCCTCATTTTCCTACAGATTGACCACATGTGAAAAATTTCAGGATGTGGAGTTTAAAAGAGTAAAAACAATGTGGACACTATACAACCTAATTCTCACCTGAAAGGACATGAATTAGTGCTTCACTGGCTCCTCCGAGACATTTTGGTGGTGGTGTTGGTGATGGGAAGAGTGATGGTAATGCTTTCAGAAGGGCAATGGTGAAATCCGCTGGGTGGAAGCAATGGCAGGACAAGAGAAAACTCAATATGCATTGAACCTTACAATAATACTCTACTTCATAGAACTTTAACATTCAACATGGCAAATTTATCACATGAAGGTTACTTCAGTTAACAGCATGGATGAACGGCAAAATGTAACATCGTAACCTCCTCTTTCATTCACTTTATATGGGAACAGATGAATCTGTAGAGACCGGGCATGACCCTTTGGTTCAATTGTTACCACCTGAAGAGAATAGCATGGAAGAGACAGTGGGGTTTCCAGTCCATATATGTCAGATGCACCATGCACATACTCTGCACATGATCTGATAGATTACTATGCAGATTATAATACAGAATATACCTCCACGCATATCCACAGGAATGGGGGGATTTAGGACCTTCTTCCACAGACCATAGAATTGGACATTGGTACAGAAGGTCTCCCATCTTTTCTTGGCATCATCAATGTATCTCCTGTTGGCACCACCAAGGATACGCCCAAGCTCGTCAACTGCCTACAAGACAAAATTTGGCATACAGCAGATTTAATTATTTGGTGTCTGTACTGTGATCAATGGACAACAGCTAAAGGACAATTCCGGCGCAAAATGAACCTAGGGTGTGTTAGTACATCATTACGAGTTTGAACAAATGCAGGGATTTGTTTTTAACATTGGACATAGACAAGACGGCAAAAATGTCTGCTTCAAATGTTTAAGGGTGCAAAATGACTTTAAAACATGGATATGCATCCATAATCTTGGCTGGCCTGTCTTCTTCCTTTGTTGGATCAGAGTCGATAAAGGCCCGTCTGGCCTCAAACTCCAAGTCCAAAATTTGAGCAACATCACTTCCATTTGGCTTAGACTTGGGTTTGCTGTACATGGTCTGTAATGTCTGATAGTGCCTTGCTTGTGTTTTGTGGCTGTCCTGGTCTTAACATACAACACCAAAGAAAAGGCCAAATACAAGGACAACAATTATACATGCCCCTAGAAAGGCTTTAAAAATTTTTTTAAAAAGGGGTACATGATAACAGGTCTTTACAAACAAAATCTTACTGTGGTGGAATATTTTAGCACTCATTTACTTCTCTATTGGCATACCTGGACTGAGCTCATTGTTGCCATCATCGCTGTCTGGCAGCATTACAGTTGAAGCAACCGAAAATTGGTTGAAGCTGTTCAAGCATTACTGTCAGCTTCAGGACTGGATTCAAAGAGAGACCTCTTAGGTACCCCCCGTTGTGGCATTCGTGTGGCACCTTTTCTTGGGGACTTGATGTTTTGCTCACGCTTATACACTCCAGAGTACACAGTCAGCTGTAGGAAAGAAATGTTTGAGTGATTACTCCTCCTTCCACAGCCAAATCCCACTACATTATTTGAAAGAGAAAAGGCACTTACATAAGGCAGGTCTGATGAGTCACGCAGCATAGGGTAATAATCAACAACAACAATCTTCTCAGCCACTGCCCGAATTTCACTGTTTGAAGGGTACATCTTGACATGAACTACTGGCACGGAGGATTGCTACCATGCTGGTTACAGTGTTCCTTATCAGTCTGCAAAACAGGTCTGCACTGTGATGCTTTCCCACTGCGGAGCAGTTCAAGTACTGGCTCCGAACCATGTCAAGTTCTGAATCTGTGTATACCACATACTCAGGAGGGTCTGGCATTTTTACTGTTTTCAGGTGAAGGCTTTTGGGGTTGGAGGAGGTCTGTCTTGGCAACATGGCAATTGTGGATGGCTGATCGATGGCTTCACTCAGAGAATTCTCTATGCTATTATGCTATTAAGGGTTACAGTGTGGTGTCAGAAAAACATCATATATATCAGTTGCTGGTGATGAAACTAAGTAATAGCAGTGTTTCCATCAACAAAATTCAATGAAGTCACAAAAATGATTAAAAAATGTCACATTTTGGGCTGTAACCACCATTGAAAAGTCCATTTCTATGCAAAGATTTTTTTCTTAATTGGGATTCTCAGTTGCCGTGTGTACAAGACCATAACCAGATAAAAAACGGGATGCGGTTAAATTTGCCTAAATTTGGAAAAAATGTATTACAGGAACCCTATAATAATAAGTAATTTTATCAAGCTGTACGTGCATCAGCTGGCACTGAGGGAGTGTCATTGGTAGACATCAGCCATGCCTCTTTACTGTAATCAATCAAAAACTTTCAGTGGGTGATAGGGTTGTTTCACTATACCAGTATTAACTGTTGATCCTCTATTAGTTTTGCCAATTCTCCTACAGACCTTAAAACAGCCAGGGTCTCTCTAGCCATGTATGTGGACATTTACCTTTGGATGAATGCCATCCCACAACTTCTTTCTTCCCATAAAGTTCTGCGGTCCAGGAAAAAGATCTAAAAGATCATCCCGAGAGAGGGTTTTTAATACCCCTTCATCAACATCAGCAGCTTTAAAATTACAGGAAGAGGAAACACAATCAGCTTCACATTAAACCATGATTTTTTCAATTTCTCATTTTACAGCAACTTGCCTATAGTACTCATAAAATGCCATAAATGCCCATTAGAACCAATTAAATGCCCCCCCATTCTATGAACTATTAGCCCAACAGGGCTATGGAAGTGATCCAAAGCCCTGTTGGGCTAACAGTTCACAGAAATAGAAAATTAAACTAATGCTCGATGATCTATTAGGTTGACCTGGCTAACGGTCATTAACAAATTTTATGGGGGCCGCAAAAGGTGACCTTGACCAACAGGGCTATGGATGAATTTACACCAAACTCTCCCTTTAACATTAACATTATTTTGGGATCCACTCCCTATTTGAAAATATGTCTATTTTCCATGAAAACCATTGTATTTGATACAATAAAAATACATTACAAAACTGCTCTCTATGGCATCGGGTAGGGTGGGACATGTGTCATTACAAGTTTATATCCCATCTAGATTACGTAGGCTTTTTAAATAAATCATTTAGGGCACTACGGACCCCTACCTAGAAGGAACAGGCAAGCAAACATGCTGTAGTATTAAATGTAAGTTAAGGTAAATCTTGAGGGGAACCAATTAAAGGAGAAGCATGATCTATCAATGCAACAATACATTTCATGAATATTTCATTGATAGATCATGCTTCTCCTTTAATTGGTTCCCCTCAAGATTTACCTTAACTTACATTTAATACTACAGCTTATTTGCAGAGATAAGCAGCTAGCCTACTTTGTGTAGTAGCATTACTGGGGATGATTATAGTTGCATCCGTTATCCACGACTTGCAGCAAAAGCTGTCTAGCAAACAATAGTACCATTCGGTAACGCACAGGAGATCAAAATAAATTTCTGACAGACTTTGCGTTCTACCAAAAAAAAAAAAAAATCTAACCCTTCTCTCTATATCGGCTTTTGAGCAATATTTTCTGTAGGTTGCATCCTGCACGTTCCTCCACGTTGCCAGCCGAGCCCGCACTCACGGACTTGTTTAAACTTCTCTAGCCTACACGCAGTTGGATTAGCATGCACCCACTAATACTTTATCTAAAACAAATACATTTTACCTTGTAACACAGAAAGTGTTGTGTCATCCAAGTCAGCCACTCAGTAGCAGTTCTCCAGCTCGGAATATCCTTGTCCAAACAAACGGATCAAGTTCAGAAAAGCTCCTCTGGGTTTAGTTACCTAGCATTATTTGCAAATTAGCTATGTGGATGGCCAGCTAGCCATTGAGGCTTTTTTTAACTGTAGCTAGTCGTTACCTGATGAATGTAGATGGAAACAATATTCTCAGTGAAACAACATAGTCCTAAAACAATTTTGCACGACAAAGCAGCATTATACTTACGTTTAAATTACATTCAGTTGAAATTGACGATAAATGTTCCTGCGTGGTCAGTCCGTTGAGGCGCCGAAATTTCTCATTACCGACGTCATTCAGATGTGACGGACAGGCGCAGAAGAAATGATCAAATTATAAATAAAAAAATTTTTTCCAGAGAATCTTGAGGATTGTTTGTGGATGCTACGTTGTCTTATATGTAATATAATATGTCTTATATATACATGTTTTTGGCTTAATATCCATTGATGATTAACCAATCAGGAGATAAGGGGGAAGGCTAAACAGGAAGAAGGGTAGCCAGCACAGGGAAAAATCTGGAACCGCCAAAATCACTGATCAACCCCGTCAGAAGACATGTCGCTGTGGCGCTGCATGATCTGTATCATCTTTGTTGCTTTTAATTTAAAGAATCTTCTTAGCCACATTAATGTCACACATGGTCGTAATGCAGAATTTAGGGTTTTCTGTGGGATTCATGGCTGTGAGCAAGAGTTCAGAGTTTTTAACTCATTTTATCGTCACCTGAAACGAACACATCCCCTGTATTATGTAACATCTGGATGTCCACCATTTGGATGAAGAACGACACCCACACCAGCACCACCTTTATTAGAAGACTTTGGCGTATCGATATTTGGCAATTCTATGACTCCTTCCATGGACAGCTCCATCGAATCATCACCTGACCTTCCTCTCGAACTTGGAACACAGGAGCCACCAGAGATGCCTGAGACCCAATCATGCAATGCAGTAAGTTTGCAGTTGAGCCCAGTTCTGCTATCTTGTCTATGTGTGGGGGAGTGTGATGTGTAGAGGTTGTTAGAATTACATATGAAATTCATTGACAAATTGTATTGGATCTAAGCACTAAGCAGCATAATATAAGCTATCAGTTTACACTTTGAATAGTTGATTTAAAGTTGACTTGCTAAGTGGGATTTAAATTTAAAATCCTATTTGGAACTACAAATGGTCAATAGCATAGTATAGCCTAAGTGGTATTTGTGTGTGATTGATCAGGGAGAAGCTGCAGCTCCAACATCTGTCACCAGGCCTGACATTGCCAGATCTGCCGCAGCTTTTGCCATAAGTGTTTCTGAACAATGCCACCTGTCACAGGTAAGCATTTCCAGATGTCAGATAGACTGTACAATAGTTTATTGGATAGGCTAAAAATAATGGCAATCCCTTGTAACAACTTCAACTTAAAACTTCACCGAGGACTGTCAACAACATCATCACAGGGGTACAGCAATATCAAGCCGCTCTCCTGGAAACACTGAGGAATAAAATGAGAGAAGTATTTCAAGAACACACCGGGACATCTACTCAGCTTCAAGATGTGGCACTGGCTACATTTGATAATTTCATTGATCCCTTCTCCACGACTGCATATGGGCAGGATAGAGCTATTTCAGAACTTTTCAGTCCAGTCAGTCCAGAAGAAGTCATAGTCTCTCAGACAATTTGTTGGGTCAAACAAGGCAGTTCAAAAGTTATGGCCATACGAAACACAGGTTTTTACTATGTGCCACTAATTGAAAGCCTTAAGCAACTTCTTTCTGATTCGAGAATCTTTACCATGTTGAATGCTGTACCACCAAGAAGCCGAGAGGGATACTTATATGACTTTGTTGATGGGGATATTTTAATAAATCATCCATTGTATTCTATGAAGCCTAATGCATTGCAAATAATTCTGTATACAGATGAGATCGAAATATGCAATCCCCTGGGTTCTTAGGCTAGACCAAACAAATTGTTAATGGTTTATTACAGCAGGTAATATTGATCCCAAATTTAGGTCTAAATTAGCAGCAATACGACTCCTGGCTATTGCAAAAGCTGAATATGTGTTAAAGTGGGGTGTTGATGCTGTTTTACAAAGAATTCTGAAAGACTTGGATTTACTCTATAATGGCGTTAAAATTGAAACATTAAATGGTCATATGGACTTATATGGTGCTGTGATAGCTGTATGTGGAGACACACTTGCCCAACATGAGCTTGCTGGGTTTAAAGAAGGGGTTGGTTTTGCATATCGCAAGTGCAGGCACTGCGAATGTACTTTTGAGGATAAGCAGACAAGTTTTGATGAGAATGAGTTTGTCCAAAGAACTCAAGCGAAGCACATTAGACAATGTTTTGAAATAGATAAAGCCAGCACAGATAATTTGAAGGCCCACCTCAAAACCACTTATGGAATAAACAAAAGGAGCAGACTTATTGATTTTCCTGCATTTGATATAATCAAACAAACTCCTCAGGATATAATGCATGTAATTTCTGAAGGTGTCGCACCAATGGAAATTAAGCTTGTGTTGAAAAAACTTATTTTGTCAGGAGAAATAGAATTAGATGCATTCAATTTGGTTCTTCAGAATTTTCCTTATTCACCTCTTGATATACGTGATAAGCCTTGCCCTATCAGTGTGACCACTTTGACTGCTAATGACAATAAATTGAAACAATCATGTGGGCAGATGTTAATACTTTTAAAAATACTACCTTTTCTTTTGAGAGATGTGGAAATAGTACAGATAGTACTTGCTCCAGTAATTTCTTTACAAACAATAACACAGCTCAAAATTATGATCGAAGAACATTTGAATCAATTCAAATACCTTTTTCCTGAGAGTAATGTAATACCTAAGCATCATTACATGTTGCATCTACCAAGTCAAATCAAATCCCTTTGATAAGATGCATGTGCATGCAAAGCAGTTATTTTAAGCAGTGGGCTTCAAAATTGAATTTTAAAAATGTTTGTAAGTCACTAGCTAAACATAATCAATTCCTTGAGTGTTGTCAGAATGAAATTGGCTGTGAGCATCCTATATTTGCGAATGAGAGAGAAGAGGTTGTCTCAGAGGTTACAAATCTACAGTATATTCAGGCTAAATTTAGAGACTTTTTGGGCACGGAGATTTCAGAGAATGTTGTATCAGTTAAATGGCTCATCCTTAATGGAAAATAAATACATAAGTGGGAAGTCTTTGATTATCACTCACATGGAAGATCATTTGCCAGTATTTGGATTGGTGAAAGGCATTTTTATGGTAAATTCCTCTTTTTGTGTTTTTGAAACTATACCATATGAAACTTTAACCTTTGACAAAGATTTGTGTGCCTACAAAGTGACAATTCCCGCTCTTGCCCAAGCAACAGAAGTAGTGCATGAGCTCATTGAGCATACCTCATACCTCATATACCTCATATACCTCATATACCTCATATACCTCATATACCTCATATACCTCATATACCTCATATACCTCATGTTTCTTTCAAAGGAAGTGTGTTTGTCCCAATAAAATATAATCTTAGTGACATAATTGCTGATAGAAATGGCCCGAGCACTTCATGAGATCATCTATATCTGTCATGATGTGATAATTGTTACTTGGTAGTCAGATTTTTTTTTTTTTTTTTACGCCTTTACACCGGCAGAGGAGTGGAAATCAATCAATGGGGTTGTGGTTCTTACTTTTAAAGAAAAAATTAATAAATATCAGTTCATTACTTGCCAAGTGGCAACAAAATATGTAGTGTGAGTGTAACTCCGTTACCCTGTTAGCCTACTTATGTAGTCACATTTTGTTTCAATGCCGTTTCCTTTATGTCAACCTGTTGAGGATCAATCCCTTTGGGGTTGTGGTTCTTACTTTTGAATAAAATTTGTATTTTTCTTAAAAGAAAATGCTGTCACTCTTATATCAAGCAAGTCTGTATCACTGGATCTAGAAACAAGTTGGTGTTGCAGGGGGAATATATGGTAAATGGATTTTATCTTCTTTTAAAGTAAATTGCCAAAATTTAAGATTTTCTGACTAGTTGAGTCATGGAAGAAATATATGTGATAATTCTTAAGATAATACAACCAAATCAGAACTGGTAAGTAGATAATAAATCTAAAAAGAAGATGAATAACTTGATATAAGTTTTTAAATCTTGGCAAGATTAGAGAAATTTGCAGTGCAGCAACTTGCATTAAACATAAGCATGTACTGTAAGAGAATAAAATTCATTTTTCAGTTGCAACAGTGGGCCACACATTTTCTAAATTAAATTAATCAGCAACTACTTGAGAAGCAGCAGAGGAGAGACTGAATAGACTGGCTATACTTTATATTGAGAGAGTCAGAGCTTGGGAACTGAACTTGGGAATGGGATTTCTGATGATTTTTCACAAGGCAAGGCTGCTCGGATGCCCTTCAAATGAGTGAGTAGACCAAGTGCTTTACAAAGTTGTATGGGTTCAGATGGGTGCGCCATGCCAACCTGTTATAATAGAGTTGGCCCACAATTGTGCCTCTCGATACAACAAAACTGCCATGCTAAACAGTAAGCCTTCATCCTTAAATTTCAGTTAGGGATAACGGCAATCCACATGCTGTTTCTTAAAGTGAAAACACAAGATTTTCATGCTCCAAAACTATGAATAGGGTGGTTGACGGTGTGTTGTCTAAAACAGGCCATAGGTGAACCCTTTTGATCTTGACAATTGCTTTTTGTGGATAAGAAATGGTGATGTATGGGGATTCTTGTTGTAGTTCCCATATTATTAGCAATTTTGGAAATTATGCGTATTTGACATCTTGGTGTTGAAGATTGGGGGATATTGACTACGTATTGCCCTCTGTAGCTTTTGAGGTTTGAAGAGGGTCAAAGTGGTAAAGGGTGGATTTTATTAAAATATGATTCATAGCTCGCTAAACTTTGTGAGTTTTTGGCTGCAGCAAAAGGTTACTTGTTGCCTAGCTATGTGGCTAGCAAACTCCTGTCCCCTGCTACAGCCCCTTAGAAACAAGCCATGGTTGATCAGTTCTTTAATACGTTTCACTGCCTGCTCACAACAATGCTGAGATCAAAATTTATGCATGAAGCATGCTCATTAGATTTGAAATTGAAGCCCAACTGATGCACTGAAAATATTTTCCTCAATATTATTTATTATTATTGCAACTCTGCAACCTGACACACACACTAAAACAGATTCACAGACATGGATTAAACCTAGTTCTAGACTACTTTATGTTTTGAACTATGGCTTCATTTGTGTCTGTGAAACTGGTCCTTAAAACTTTTTTCTGAGAACGTAAAAGCAACATTATCTGCAGCAAAGGAAAGTGGACACAAATATTTACAGTGTAGTCTGATGGAAAACTCTCATATCTCATGCCAGTTATATATGGTCTACACATGTGGCTAATTGTATGAATTAGCAGACACTTTCAGATTTTACAGGGCCAGTTTCACAGGCTAGTTCTGGAATTTTGAATAGCGATTCTCCATACTAAGGACTCTCCAGGACTAATCTTTGTCAGAGAAACTGGTCCATAGATTCAGTGGTGTAGGAGAGCAAAAGTCAAACCATTGGGCGGTTCCTGGGAGACATGCAGGACCACGGACAGCAGCACAGTCAGACTACAGGCAGGCAGTATCAGATGTGTTTGAGCCCCACCCACTGCCACCTGATCCCACTGTACATAGCATTTTAGGTTCTTAGGACGCTTTCTGAAGGTTAGTTTTGGTTCCCAGAACATTCAATTTGTCAAGTTTTCTATGAGTTCTTAGGACATTTTTATGCAATGTTTCTTAATGTTCTCACAACGTTGCAAAAATGTGATATGAACGTTCGGTTACCTCACATTTTTTTGGTGCAAATGGGGAAAGTTTCAAAAACACGTTACATCACCAGAATGTTATTTTTGTATTGTTGCAGTGGAACATTCTTCGAACCTACAGAAAACTTAACTGAATGTTCTCAGACTGCCATCCTTGGTTCTGATGCCATCAGGGCTGTGTGGTATATGCTTTGCCATGCACTGTATTTACACACTTAACCGAGGAGACCTGCCAGGCAGGAAATTTCTCACTTCATCAGAAAAAAGAAATTCAGACTTGTCGTCCAAGTTTAAAAATCCATTGTCTCTCACAAAGCCAGAACTGTATCTGAGCAACATGAGGCCAAAGCTAAGCATTCATGTTTTGGATAAAAAATTCATAGAGCAGGTGCTGACAAATGTGTTTGATTTCTCTATTTTCTGTGCAATTATTTCTTTCAGATTTTCATATTTTTGACATAATGCCACCATCAAGCCTCCTTCAACCCGCCACTTCCAAAAGTCCTACCCAACCAGCCCATCAAAAAAACAGCCACCCACATTATCTTTTAAACTGCAGTGAACTACACAACCGCAATCTGTCTACATGATAAAAAATGCAACATGTTGACGACTGTTTTCATCTATGCAATACGTTGTGTCTAATAATTTGTTATTTAGCTTTATCCAAAGCGACTTGTAGTTGATTAGACTAAGCAGGGAACAATCCCCCTAGAGCAATGCAGGGTTAAGGACCTTGCTCAAGGGCCCAACAGCTATGTGGAATTTATTGTGGCTACACCTGGGCTTCAACCACCAACCTTCCAGGTTCCAGTTATGTACCTCAGCCACTAGGCCAGAGGTCACCAACCCTGGTCCTGGAGAGCTACTGGGTCTGCTGGTTTTCACTGTTACTCAGCACTTAATTAATCAATTAGAGCAGATGATTACACAGCTAACTCACCTCACCTGTTTACCTGGGTCTCAACTTGGTGCTGATTTTAAGGTGAAACCAAAAACCAGCAGACCCAATAGCTCTAGGGTTAGGGTTAGGGTTAGGCCCACAGGCTGCACCCTACAGTGTTGTTTCTTAAATGCATATTTGGATTTTTACACATTTGTTTATTGAGAAGAGGCTACAGGGTTTAACTTTTGGTGATTTTAGAGATGAATGAGCACATCTCATTCTTTAGCTTTTGCAGGTGCGTGACTAGACTCTAAAACCAACAGGGTGGGGGCTTGCAGCTGTCATTTCAAAGGTTGCTTCCCAGAACCATTGTGAAATGGAGGATTGGACAGAAGGAGACAAACAAAATATCAACTGGAGAGATAAATGTGACCTATCAGCACAGTTCTATCATACTCTTATTATCCCAACTTGCTGTCCACATTCATGGCATGGTTTTGTTCTTTCCCACATCAATGTCCTGAACCAACAGGCACCGACCTGGTCATAGAGCTCTCACTAAACATAATCTCCATCATCCTGCACAGCCGTATTTGCTCATTGCAGCGCGCATTCCTGTCACAAGTAGACAAGCTCAGCACATCCTGCAAGGGAGTAAGCAACAACAACATAGAAATAACAACCTTCTCCAAACTTTGAGGAAACAGCGACACCTGCAGGCAGACCTAAGATATGCAACGCAAGGACTCCTGCAGGCTCAATCACTGAAACATAGATGCAACTTAGGGACACACATACGACATGGAAAGTGATGTCGTCTTGGTCACGAAATGAAACCATCTCCAGGCTCGAACCCCCACAGGATTTGGCGTTGAATCAAAATCCAGTCCTGGTTTTCCTTTCTCTCAGGTAATTAGTGCTACTGATTGGCCAGACTTCACACCTGACACCCAGGTAAAGGGAAAGTGGAAAACCAGCAGTTCTTGGCCCTCGAGGAGCATGGGTTGCTCATTCCTGCAATAAAGCTTTACGCTTGTGTCAGAACAATCAAATTCAACATATCCATGAGATTTGGATCTATGGTAATCAATTAAAAGATGTCCAGTTGGGGAACGGCGTGTTTAACAATAAAAAGAAACAGCAGACTTTTATTGTGGGCAGCCATCTGCCCTTTGATACCAATAAGTAGATACAAAAATAATAGTTTCCCTGAGTATTTTTTCCATCGAGTTCAATGGGAAAATGTGTCAGGAGAAACAGTTATTTGCATATCTGGCAGCAGCACGATGGTTTGAGGCTCATTTGGACCCTTGGACCCTTGATGACTTTTAACCAACAAATGTGTTCCATACTGTATCAGCATAATTTACAGCTGAATCTAGTCCTACCCCCCAATTCCCATAGAGATCCATTCAAACGCAAACAGTTTTAGTATCGCTTGTAGGCCAACCTGAAAATGAGATATAAAGATGATTTTGATGGCTCACAGATATCAGTCATAGAATGTCTCAAAGGATATGCAAAAATACAAAATAATAAACATGACTACTTTCATTTACATAACAAATATTGTGGTGCCCTGAAAGGGGGGAACTATGTATAAACACTGCTATAATTTCTACATGGAGAAACCAAAATGCTAAATAAATGATGGGTATTTGTCCCAAACATTACGGAGGGCACTGTATATGTACATATATGTATAGCAAGAAAAGTAATTAGGTTGACTTTTATAAGAAACGTTACAAAGCGGAAACAGTGTGGTTCAGTCTATAGGGTGGCCGACACTCAGCCCATAAAGGAACCCCTTTGCTCTGTGCTTTACCCGTCTGATAAAAGTGAAAAACACATAAGGAGGTCAGACTGTCTGTAGCCCACTTAATGATGAAGACCATTACAGGTTTAGGTTCAAAAAAAGCTACATTTATTCATAAAGTTTTACATTCAAACCACAGTATATTCATATGTATAGTGCAAGTGAGCAGGACACAGCTTTAAACTGAAGAATAAAAAATAAAATCACAAATAAATTATGGCAAACAAATATGTACAAGGTATGCTCAGAATACTGAACAGTGCATTTTGATGCAAGATCTAACTTAATATTTAACTTAGTGTTTTTTTTTCCCCTCCCCGATTAGGAAGAGACAATATAGTCTGGAAGTACAGAGTAACAGACTCCGGTGAGAAGTGGTCAGCCTGGCGAGGAATGGCACTGCCACTCAAACCTCTTTTTAACTGACACAGAAGGAAGCACTTGAAGAAAACCTGAAGTGCACAGCATGACGTCATATGTGAGAGGGGCACAATTTTGATGGCGTAGCTCCCGACGGGGCAGTTGGTAATAACTATGAGGTACTACCCTACTAGCCATTTCTTCAGATGAGTATTAACTGCCTTAATATGTACTTTTAGATCAGCGTGTATTCCCTAAATACCACGTTTGGCAACCTGTGTCAATCAGGAAGATAAGTAACGTCAGTGTTCATCTCAAAAAGGGGAATGCCAAAACACCCTTATCAATGCTGCCGAATGGAAGAATGCGTTGAAGTGTATTCGTCCGTTGGACTGAATTCAGTTACAACTAACAGTTACAATTAAACCGAAGCTTTAAACACAAAAGCCTTTTTACACATTTACTTTTTCTAAATATTTACATTTTGGTGAAAGAAAAAGGATCAAATCGGATAATTTATATTACAACAATACACCAGCAATAGTTTTGTTTTGCTGTACTTAAACTGCAACAGATCTCAAGAGTTTATAATTCAAATATGTTTTAGCATATCTGCTGCTGCTTTGTATCCTTGACAGACGCCATTCCCTCATGTTTGTAAGGGTGCAACCCAGCATAGGTTAATCAAGGACTGTAGAGGCAAAGAACCAAAAAATATGAAAGTGACCATCGTGACAAAGGCAAAGTCAAAGGCAAAAATAAATCTTCACCAGTACGCAGCCAAAATACAGAAACCTGTGCACATTCGTCCATGAAACACAAAGATGTACCGCCGGGGGAATGATGGGGTTTAACTGGAAACCTGCTCTACACGCCACACGTCAGCAGTCTTCCCTCATCCGTTGAAACGGTCATATAAAAAGAAAACGTACGCTTAAAATGTGAAAGGAGAAGACGTCAGGGCACTTGTCTTTTCTGCAGATGACGAGGTCAACGTGAATGCACAAACTGCCTTTGGGCCTCTGCGGTGCCACAGGCTCTGGAGCTCGGGAGGAACAGCAGACCCCAAAGACGGGTGAGGACAGGGAGCAGGGAGCGGCCAGTGGGGAAGGGAATGGAGAATTTGAGTCACTTTCATGACTAGAAGAGACGAGTGGTCCAGCACATCAGTGCAGGCCTGCCCCCATACAGGGCTCTTCGGTTGCTTCTCCTAGACGCGCGTCGGTGGCCTCGTTCCAACAGCTCATTTCTCTCTTCTTTTATTCTTTTCCTTGCTCATGACCTGGAGGTCCGCCATCTTAAATGTTCCTTCTAGGAGCTAGAAGTAGAATTTAGGAACTCCCAATCTCGCCTTCGAGTCAAGAAACGAGAGTGCGTCGTTTACGGAAGTTTTTCAGAAAAAGCGTGAGGTATAAATGATATACGTTTTTCTCCTGAGTCACTGGCAGCACGTCACGCTGAGGAGACGAGGAGGTGCTCATGTTCTCCAGGAGTCAAACAGCCTGCCGCGCTCCTCCTCCTCCTCCTCCAGGTCCTCCTTCAGGCTCTGTGACAGAGACAGATGATGGTATCTACAGATGGAAAAGGAAAGTCCAGACCCGCACATGCTAATCATCCCACAGCACACAGAATTACAGTGGTGCTAGAAAGTTTGTGAACCCTTCGGACCCTTAGAATGTTCTGTATATCTGCATACATTTGATCTGAAATGTGCCAAAACTTGAGTGAACCCAGTTCATCAAAAAAAAGCATTATTCTTTTATAATTTATTTATTGATCAAAATTATCCAACATTAAATGCTTTGTTGCAAAAAGTATGTGAACCCCTCGGATTATCAGTTCATTCAAAAATTGGAGTCAGGTGTTTCAATCAATGGAATGACAATGATGTGTGAGTTAAGAGGTCCCTGCCCATATTAAAAAAAACATAAATCTTCACTATCAAAGTCTGGCCTTCACCACACATCTTTCTGGAAGTATGCCATGGCTCGATCAAAGGAGATTCCTGAGCAGCTCAGAAAATGCTGTCGATGCTCACCAGGCTGGAAAAGGTTACAAAACCACCTCTAAGCAGTTTGGGCTCCACCACTGTCAGGCAGATAGTTTACAAATGAAAAAATTTCAACACCATTATTACTCTCCCCAGAAGAGGCATCCAGCAAAAAATCACTCCAAGAGCAAGGTGTATAATATTCCAGGAGGTCACTAAGAACCCCAGGGTAACATCTAAGGATCTACAGGCCTCTCTTGTGTTGGCTAATATCAGTGTTCATGAGTCCACCATCAGAAGATCACTGAACAAGCATGGTGTGCATGGCATGATAGCAAGGACGAAACCACTACTCTCTAAGAAGAACATTGCTGCCCGTCTAAATTTGCTAATGACCACGTGGATGAGCCAGTAGACTATTGAAACAATATTCCATGGACGGATGAGTCCAAAACAGAACTATTTTGGTTTAAATGAGAAGCGTTATGTTTGGGAAAAACCCCCCCAAAAACCCCCACTGCATTCCAACAGAAGAACCTCATCCCCACAGTGAAGCACAGTGGTGGTAGTGTCACTGCCTCGGCACCAAGATGGCTTGCCATCATCAACAGAACTATGAATTCTGGATGGTACCAGCAAATACTACAGGAGAATGTCAGGGTATCCGTTCGTGAACTGAAGTTCAACAGAAGATGGGTCATGCAGCAAGACAACAACTCTAAATACCAAAGTCAACCAAAGAATGGTTAAAGAAGTAATTAAATGTTTTGGAAGTCAAAGTCAAAGGTTATTTCTGCTCGGGGGGGGGGGGGGGGGGTCACACCTGGTACAAAAAGTAAGGGTTCGCATATGTTTTCTCAATAAATAAATTCTAAAAGAACAGTGTTTTCTGTTATACTGGGTTCACTTTATCAAGTTTTAGGATTTTTGATCAAATTTATGCTGATATACAGAAAATTTTAAAGGGTTCACAAACTTCCGAGCACCACTGTATCATATTCCCTTTCTTTAATTTGAAATGAGGCCTGGAGATACAGACTAGAAACAAAACAAACAGTGACATGCATGCACACACAGTGGAAAAGTCACACAAACAATAATACTGCTGTTCCGTTCTTGCTGATTATTGCTATTGCCTCATTACTTTTATCATCGTTATTATTACTAGACTTGCTCGTAGTCCAAATGTGATGAAGTGGCTTGCTCTGTTTAATAATAGGAATGCTCTCTTTTTTATGTGAGGGTCTGTGCGATACCGTACCTACACCTCAGGGAGACTCACCTCCCCATACCCTGGGGCCAGTCAGCCGCTCCAAGAGACCTGTTCGACGTCACACTGCGGGGGCATTACATTACATTACATTACAAGGCATTTACCAGACGCTCTTATCCAGAGCGACGTACAAAAGTGCAGATCAAACACAGGAACAAGTGTGAAGAGGACCCGAGAGGACAGTACGGTTCCGAGTCCTAGCGTGACCATACAGATACAATCGGAACCCTTGAAGAATACATCAACTTCCAAACTAGCATACCACGGTTGGCAGCTAGAATACCCCGAGTACAACAATACAATAGCTAATACAAAAATATGTTTTCTTACAGTGTAATTATCCAACATGTAATCACACTAGATCACCTCCTAAAACCTTCACAGCGTAAGTGCGCAACAACGGATAATGGGTCAACATACAACAGGGACACCCCGATAATCGATAAGCACACAGTCACCTCTGCTTAAAGGCAAACAGCTCACCTTTGACCTGACTGCTCTCAGGACCGAGGGCTCCTTCGGCAGAAAGTCTGGACTGCTTTTAGATTTCAGTATGTCTGGAGAGACCAGAGAGAACATAAAATCAACATCATCAACCTGCCAAAATAAACACGCCTGTCACCCATCTGTGAAGCAGGGTCGCGACGCTGGACTGCAATCTTCAAGACTTTAAGAATCGATGCTGCCGCAATACTCCACCGCCAGGTGTAAAATAGGCTTAACACCCAATGATCAGAAGAGTAGCTGAAGGCACAAGCCAGGTGTAATAGGACAGAAGGCCCTTAGAGTCTGAAATGCTGGGGGACATTCATGTGTAGTTAGAGTGACCCTTGCCCCTGCTGTGGGCTAGAGTACCACTGTGTGTCAGCGTTACACCTCTGTAAGCCTGCAGTCGTGCAGTTCAGCGCAATAAATCAACCTGCTTTTCAGGGGGAAACTCCCGAGTAGGAGGGTCCAAGGGGAAGGAGACGATTCAAAATGGCGACTGCAAACCTCTGTGACAGTGCTAGTGGGTGCGTCCAAATGCGCAAAAAATGCATCCTCCTTTTCTCTACCTGTCCCCTTCTTCTATCTGGAAGTATGGGGGGAGGAGATGAGTGGAGGATGCATTATTTCAGTATTAGGACGGTATTTGGTCTTGTATGTCCACTGGCATTCCCTCACTGCTACAGGAAATGCTGCTAGCGAGATGGCGAGATAGCGAGCATAGCGCTTTTCTCATACCCAAAGTGCTTTACAGTGATGAGGGGGAACTCGCCTCAACCACCACCAATGTGTAGCACCCACTATGCAACGGCAGCCATTTTGTGCCAGAATGCTCACCACACATCAGCTGAGGTAGAAAGGGAGAGATAATGTTTTTTTTGCCAATTAAATCAGGGGATGATTAGGTGGCAGGTTGAAAGAGACAGGTTGGGAATTTAGCCAGGACACCAGGAAACTCCCTACTCTTTGCAAAGAGTGTCATGGGATCTTTAATGACTGCAGTGAATCAGGGCCCCGGTTTAAAGTCTCATCTGAAAGAAGACATCCCCTACAGCACAGCGTCCCCATCACTGCACTGGGCCATTGGGATTTATTTTACCAGAGGGAAGTTCGCCCCCTACTGGCCCAACAACACCACTTCCAGCAGCAACTTAGTTTTCCCAGGAGCTCTCCCCCTTCCAAGCACTAACCAAGCCCACACCTACTTAGTTTCAGCCATTCAGCAGGAGCAGGGTGCATGATGGGTATGGCTGCTGGCTATTGCCCCACACTCCTACAGGAAGCGCTGCTGCCCCTCACTCCCACAGGAAGTGCTGCTGCCCCTCACTCCCATAGGAAGTGCTGCTGCCCCTCACTCCCACAGGAAGTGCTGCTGCCCCTCACTCCCACAGGAAGTGCTGCTGCCCCTCACTCCTATAGGAAGCGCTGCTGCCCCTCACTCCCACAGGAAGTGCTGCTGCCCCTCACTCCCACAGGAAGCGCTGCTGCCCCTCACTCCCACAGGAAGCGCTGCTGCCCCTCACTCCTGTCCCTGATAAAGGAACTGCTGCTCCACACTGTTACAGGAAGTGATGTGCCAGCGCAGTGTCAGAGGAGGGATGTGATCTCACCGTACGCTAGCACAGTGGGCGGGGCCTCAGCTGCCCGCTCTCCCAGGGCCCCCGTGACTGTCCTCAGCTGCTCCTTCAGCTTGCTGATGTCACAGCCCGCCTTGGCCCGAACGATGCTCAGCTCTGTGAAAGCGTCTGCATACTTTTTTGCGGCATACTTCTTATCCTGGTCAGAGCACACAGAGTACACACAGTTCACACACAAAAGGCTCAGCTGGTGTTTTTGGTAATTGTGGATGAAAAAAAGGTTGCACTGGCAGGGGTCAGGGGTCAAGGGTCGTACCCTCAGCACAGCCTGCAGCTCATCTTTCAGAGAGTGGATTTCCTGTTTGAGGTACTGGATTTCTGAGTCCTTCACCCGCAGTAAGACCTGCATAGAGAAAAAACAGAAACATAATTGAATTAATAGACCTGACAATAGGCATTTTCTCCCCCGAGCCCTTGCAGGGGAAATGGCCAGAATCTTTGATTAAATATTTAAAGCTTGTGAATTATTACTGCTTTTGTGTTTATGCCGTGTGGGCCTTGCCTGTGGGGCAGACTGTGTGAAAGACTGGAGGGAGGTGGAGGGTGTGTGTGTGTGTGTGTGTGTGTGTGTGTGTGTGTATGTCTGTACAGTGTGTGTGTGTGTGTGTGTGTGTGTATGTCTGTACAGTGTGTGTGTGTGTGTGTGTGTGTGCTTAGGCTGCAGTACCTCCAGCTCGTACAGGTCCTTGCCCTGTGTTTGGAGGGCTGGGGACCCCTCCCCACTGAGACAGGAGCGCATGCGGGTGATCTCCACTGTCAGGCGGTTATTCAGCTCCTGGCCACGCACAGACACAGACATAAAAATCCACACCCCTTCATTTCTGAAATGTTCACAAACACTCAGAAGGCACACTGTACATGCTGCCTACAGAAGGCACACTGTACATGCTGCCTACAGAAGGCACACTGTACATGCTGCCCACAGAAGGCACCGATAATGTGTATGAAGGTGACGGAGACGCTCCAATGACAGTGCAGAGCAGCATTCATCAAAGTGGGCACCATGGAGGAAAAAACTAAAACAATAGCCATCTGATTATCGTTAAAACTATTGTTTTCTAAATGAAAGTGGAGAATTTGAATCTTTGTTTTAGGTCTCACATTTTCTAATTAACAAAAACAAAAAGTCTGTGTTTCCCACCGCATAACTAAAAAAGATTTTGAACAATATGTCAATGTCCTTTTGTGTTATAGATGAGATATTATGATATTGTGTGATAATACACGGAACATATGCAAATTATATTCAATTTATGGTAATTGAAATCAGTCGGTCTGAAAATCCGGCTATCCTGTATAGGTTATGTATACGGGAGCCTGGCTTGCCTGGATGTGAATGCTGAGCTCCTGGTTCTCGCGCTGGCACTGGGACAGAGCCTGCTTCTCAGCCTCCAGACCACGGGTCAGGTCTGCGTTCTCCAGGCACTTGTGGGAGTACTGCTCCGACAGAACCCCCAGCTCCCGCTGAACAGACTCCACCTCCTCCCTAAAGGACAGTCACACAAAGAGCACTACACTGCAGGGGGTCAGCACATAAAACACACACCACACGCACCAAACACATCACACACAAACACTATACATGTACATCACACATGCATGCACACACACACATCATAAATGTATGTCACACATGTGCATCACAAATGTGCACGCGCGCGCGCGCACGCGCACACACACACACACACACACACACACACACACCATACATGTACATCACACACACACACACACACACACATGTACATCACACATGCACACACACATGCACACACACATTGCACATGCGTGCACACACACACACTTGCAAAAACATACACGTAATTACATGTAATTACAAAAGTAAAGTAATTAGAACTGCAATAAGTACCTTGGTTTGTTATTTATTGGTCATTGGACTTCTTACTCATTTATTGATTTGCCTCTGTACTCCACAATTTTAAATTTTATTTTATTTTTAAATCACATGGTTAAAGTGCACGTTGTCATATTTTAATAAAGGACATTTACATTATACATTTTGGTTTCACCATGAATAAATTACCACAGTGCTTATATATAGCCTGCCCTATCATAGGCACCATAATGTTATGTAACTGAAAGTAGTCATGTTTAGTATTTTGTTGCAAATCCTTTCCATGCACAGTTGCTGGCTGTCTTCTCTGGCGACACTATGCCAGCCCTCAATCCCCATCACTGCAGGTGATAATGTGGATGAACAGTGTGGGGAACGTTGTGATGCTGCAGCTGAGGATGTGGGGAATGTTGTGATGCTGCAGGTGAGGATGTGGGGAATGTTGTGATGCTGCAGGTGAGGATGTGGGGAATGTTGTGATGCTGCAGGTGAGGATGTGGGGAACGTTGTGATGCTGCAGGTGAGGATGTGGGGAATGTTGTGATGCTGCAGGTGAGGATGTGGGGAATGTTGTGATGCTGCAGGTGAGGATGTGGGGAATGTTGTGATGCTGCAGGTGAGGGTGTGGATAAACAGTGTGGGGAACGTTGTGATGTTGGGGTTTCTGAGCCACACACCTGTACTGCTCCCTTAGTTCCTGGATGTCGGCGTTCCCCCGGCTCAGCTCGGAGCGCTGGGATTTTTCCAGCTCCTCCCGGTGGGCGTTCTTCAAGGCTTCAATCGCTGCAGGAGGGGGCAGGGAGACTGTTACTATCTCTAATGGATCTTAGAGACAGTTTAAACCCTTCTCGGATAAGTCTAGCTTAAACCCAGGTGTTGTATGACGAAAATTAAAGTGTTGCACAATGTTTTGCATTCATGCTTCAGCGACGGCCTGTGAAGGCGGTTCTTTTGTCTCTATGGTAGCAAGATGTCAAACAGCTGATGGCAAGCCTATCCATGACCATGAATTTCAGAGTTCCATCTGGCTGTCGAATCAGCAGTGTGACTGAAACATAACAATTCCACAAAGCAACACTGAGAAAAAGTGTTGAACCGCAGCAAAGTATAAATCAGACTTCAGTGTTATGTCATTACCGCAGTGAATAGGCTAGCCCTACGGCAAACCCGTTTCTCATCTGATCAATACATTACATTACATGAATGGCATTTGGCACACGCTCTTAGACTAAGCAGGGGTTTACTGCGGCTACACCGGGGATCGAACCACCGACCTTGCGGGTCCCAGTTATGTACCTTAACCGCTACGCTACGGGCCGGCTACTACGCGACAGGCCGGCTGGTCAACATCAGGAGTGTTTACGTATTCCAGCAATACAGTATTTTAATGGTTTTCATGTTGTCATTAACAGCCTATGTAAAAAAACAGTTTATAATCCGTATAAAATGGGAGTTCCTCTGTATTTAGCTCATACACCTTGTGATGAGCTGTGTGGGGCTCTCCGTCACGCGGCTGATTTTACCGGATATAGTGGCTGCCGTCTCCTCGGCCAGCAGCCTCTCACGCTCCTCCAGGAGGTGGGACACCTCCCTCTGGTGCTGCCGCTGGATCTCCTCAATCAGCTTCTGGTGCATCTCCTCCATCGCGGTGAAGCCTCGCTCGCAGGTAGACTGTGGGAGCGGGGCAGGGTGGGACAGGGGCAGAGCCAGTCAGCTTCAGGTCGGTCAGTAGCTTTGTAACGTGAAATGATTCTAGGTCTGGAATAGTCTTGAATCTTTCACCGTAGTGAAAGTCACCTTGGAATTCACTGCCTTTCAAATGAATTCAATCATTCATTCATTCATTCATTCATTCATTCATTTCACTGCAATGGTCTGCAATGCTCCAAGAAGTCTGCTACACTGGTGATGAGTTGTATATATGCTTTTGGGGTTATCCAGGACTTAATGTCCACAGTGCTTCTCAGTAAAGACAGAGCAGTGAAACCAGACACATCATAGGGAATCATCTGAAGTCAAACTGAGAAGGGGCGTGTAATCTGGATGTGTAGGGTAATGTATGTACATTTTCAAAACATAAAGCTGTTCAGCCTGGAAGTCAAATTTCTCAGTATTTTTTGTAGGCTAAGGAAATGATATTTGCAGTTGATTGTGTAGTTATTTTTGTAATGTTGTACAAAGAGGTTTAGTTTTCCTAATATCCTTTGATTGACTCCTGATTTCTGGAATTTATGCAAAACGATCTTCTCTTAATTTGTCCAAGTAGATATGTATTGCTGATGGCTTAAAAAAAGAAAGAAAACAGCCAGTATTAATAGTGGACTAACCACTGCAACCCACAAAAAAAGCTCAACTACAGGGATAATCAACTCTAGCCCTCCAAATCCAGACCAGGGGCTGTATTACAGAAATGTCTGAAATCCTATTTTATCTGCAATTGTACCATGCCATTTTCTTTTAGGACCCGATTTAAGAAAATAGCCAGAAAATAGAAAATAGTTCCTTTTCCTATCCAGATAAAAAAAAAATGTATTACAGAAACATCCTAACGTGCCAAAATCCCAACTAAACTGTCCTAATGTCATTGTTAACCAATGGAACAAACGGTTAATGTTAATTTAAAAAGTCGCTAAGGCCAGCAAGCTGGCTAACTAAATTACCATAATGGCTGTTCATTAATTAGGCTATTTTTTAAATAGTGCTTGAACCTACAGTTACCTTGTTTAAAATAAACAGCAAATGACAACACTAATGTATTTTAATTGTGAAGGCATGGGAATTCAACAACTAAAATAGTTGTAATTATACTTATAATTTAAGTTACCATTTCGCTTGGCATTTTGACCAGGTTTATGGTTAGATAGCTAGCTTGAAAATGGTAAAATGAGGCACCTGCCATCGCTGTGATTGACATACCGCTAGGACCGGTATGTACACATAAGTTGAGACAGGGACATGTCACCTCCAATATTTTGGTAGGAATTGCTAGACAGTTAGCTAGTGTGCATGTGAAACCTGTGAACCTGTAAACCCAGCAGGGTGAGTTGCTGATCCCTGCTTCTCTGCTTGGTCTAACAGAAACCATCAGGTGGAAAATAGGGGAGGATAATAATAATGAATAAAATAACCTTTAAGTTCTCCAGGTCTTTCTGGTAGTTCTCCTTCAGGCTGGACACGTCTCCCCCTGGGCTCCTGTTCCCCAGCTGGTCCTGCATGGAGTTCACCTGCGTCTCCAGCTCCTGGATCCTCTGCCTCAGCATTGCCATGGAGTTCAGCTCCAATGCACCAGTTTCCCCAGCCTGCCCCTCAGCAGGCACGGTCTGGCCACTGGGTGGCAGGGCCCGGTCATGGGGGGGCGGGGCCAGCTCAGGGAGGGACAAGTCTTCGGGGTGCCTGGCCTGCAGGCTGTCTGGGGCGCCCTGCACCGTGTGGAGGGTCTGCACACGGCCCTGCAGCTGTTCCACTTCCTCCCGGTGGGCCCGCTGCAGCTCAGCGACCCTCCTCTGGAAGCGGGCCTCCAGCTTGCGCACATGCCCCTCGTGGCGGTCCTCCATTCCCTCAATGTCCAGGAGGAGCACCTCCAGCTTGTGCTGGCAGTCCGCCATCTTGTCCATCAGGCTCAGCTCGTTGTCGGTCGTCCTCTGCTCTGCCTCGGAGATCTCCAGCTCACACAGGGCTTTCAGCTCGTCCGCCTCCGCCCGGCGACGCTCCTCCAGCAGCTCGCGCTGCTCCTCCTGCTGAGAGAGCTCAGTGATGTATTGGGACACCTCCTGCCTCAGGGTCTGGTTCTCCTTTTGGAGGCTGGCCATTGCCTGGGAGAGGCTCTGGCATTCCTCCTGAAGGGAGTTAACACACCACTCATGGATGCCGCCTATGCTGTGGCCATTCTCCTGGCCTTGAAAACCCATGCTCTCACAGGCTTTGTTACACTGCCTCAGGTCCCTGGCAGGCTTGTAGTGCTTAGCACAAAATACATTGACCAAACTGGGGTGTAAACTGCCTGGTTCTGTCTCATAGGTGACCACCATCTCACGAGAGAGATGCTGGAGGACCTCTGCTTGTACCTTCAGCTCAGTGGCTAGTCTCTCCTGGCCAACACGTGGGGAATCTATGGCTTCGATGCTGCAGGTGAGCACGTCTATCTGAAGATGCTTACTGATGATCTCCTCTGCTAAGTCACGAGCCTCCTCCACCTTGATCTGCTCAAAATAGGGGTTGAGCTCCGGAGGACTGTTGTCAGCCAGCGCCGTTCCCTGTCTGCAGGCAAGCCCCTCAGAGAGCCCCTGACCCAGCCATGCCTTTTTTGAGGCCCTGATCACCTCTTTCAGTGTGACCTCCCTGCATTCTAAGTTGGCACGTGCTTCCAGCAACTCACTCCGTAGCTTTTGGAACTTCTTGTCATAAAAGGACTGAAGATTGTGTATGGAGTTGGATTGGGTGCAGGTGCTGCTTGAGTCTCTCGCACTCCGGATCAAGTCACCCGGCTCTCCACTCTGGACCTCTAGCTTCTCCACCTCGTCCCAAAACTCACATTCCAGCATCAGCTTCCGAACCAGAACATCAGCATACACGATCGCCATGTAACTCTCATCACCCGTTTTTAAGTTCTCTGCTTCTTGATGAATCTCCCTGAGGCCCTGCAAAACGTCTGTAATTGGGTTCTGCATTGAATAAGCCATCCTTTTTAATACAAGAGCCTCAAATTCAAGCATCTTGGCAGACAGCTTTATTCCGTCCAGTCCGGAAACCTTGTTTTCCTTAATTTGCAGGTTCTGAGTTCCTTGGTGATCCAGCTTCCATTCCTCCAGACAGACCCCTCCTTGTCTGATGTAAAGAGCAGCGTTGAACAACTCAGCCTCGATCTCCGTCAGTACGTGACACTGCATTTCGGCACTACATTCCCGATGACCTCTCAAGATGGCCTGGACCTTCTCCCTACTGAGCTCCAGGCAGGCTAAAGCCTTTGGATATGCAGCATGTTCTAGACCAACATGGCAGCTGGTTTCCTCGGTGGAAGCGTGCCTCTGGTCCAACTTGTCCTGGAGTTGGGTGGAGAGGCAGCGCACTCTGGACATGCTCTTGCCAAGTTGCGAGCGTAGCTCTTCCTCGAGCTCAGCCAACTGGGCACACTGCTCCTTCATGGCCTCTGACTTGAGGCCCTCCTGCTCCTCCAGCTTGTGAGTGATAGCAGTCAGTTTCTCCTCTGTGGAGTATAGTTTGGTCTCCAGGGCGTGGATAACGCTGATGAACTTCTCTGTGTCCACGGCACCACCAGCAGAGGCAACGGACTCAAACAATGGCTCAGAGGAACCATTCTGTTCTGAATGGTTGTGGTTTATCAGTGGGGGGTCGCTGACGTTTCCGAAGCCTTCTGGGTGGGTGGAATCAGTCAAGAGAAATTGCAGCGCTGCGTCAACCGGCAGGTGGTCGTCCTGTTTGCTTGAGCTCCCGTGGAAGTTAGGTTCTCCCTGTACTGTGCCGTAGTCCCTCTGAAGGGCAGTGTAAGCCTGATGCATGCTGCTGAGCTCCTGCTCCAGCCCAGCGATGCGGCTCTCTGCATCTGTCAGTTTACTCTGGAGGTCCCTCTCGGCAGCACACGGCTCTGTGTTCTCTTGCCCGACCCCGTACATGAGCACCGCTTCCGCCTGCAGCTTGAGCTCCGCTGTCTCCAGACGGCTTTCCAAGGCCGCCATTTTCACCAGGGCCTCACTGAGGTCCTTCTCTTTCATCTCTGCCTGCCTCTCACACATCTCCTTGACCCCCTGGATCTGCTCTTCCTTCTCACAGAGGACCCCGTTGATCCTCTGGAACTCCTCGTAAAGCTTCTGGTAAGACTGGTCGAGGCTGTAGTAGTCCGTCTTTTCCTCCTGGAGGCGGGACTGAAGTTTACTCACCTCATTGTCCGCTGCAGTGATCTGGTTGAGAAGCTCCTGGCAGTGGCAGGCGAGCTGATCCTTCTCGTTCTTCAGCTGTTGGGTCATTTCCGTCAGGTCCTGCACGGTTTCCGTCCCGGCGGTGAGCCGTCCCTCCAGACGATGCAGCAGTTCGCAGCGCTCTCCCTGCAGCACCTCCACCTGCAGCTCCGCCGTCCGCAGCTGCTCCTCCAGCCCGCGTCTCCTCTCCTCAACCTCCGCAAGCCGCTCCGTCAGGCTCCGCCTCTCCTCGCCCCAACTCTCATCTGGGAGGTCCAGCCTCTCCTCCTTCAGGCCCTGCGCCTCCTCAGCAGCGATCAGTCTAGCCGTCACCTCCGACAGCCTCTCCTGGAGCTTCTGCACCTCCTTCCCGTGGCCCTGCTGCAGTGCCTGCTGCCGCTCCAGGTCCCGGAGGGCCTGGGTCTTCTCCAGGAGGCTGGTCTCCACACACTTCAGCCGGTCCTCGCTGTCCCGAATCTGGGCTTGATGGGTGCGCTCGCCGTGCGCCTGCTCCTCCCTGAGGTCCCGGGATCGCTCGCGCTCCAGGGTCATCTCCCTCTCCCTAGCCAGGAGCTCGGCGGCCGTGCGGCTCAGCTGGGCGCGCAGGGCCTGGATCTCCGCCTCCCTGAAGCCGCGCTCCTGCCGCAGCCCCTCCAGCTGCAGCTGCTGGTCCCGGGTCAGCTGGTACAGCTGCCGGCAGGAGTCCGCACACTCCACAGAACACTGGCGTGGAGGCAATTCACTCTTTAAGGAAATCAGTTAGAAATGGGATTAGTGGGGATCAGAGCCACACAGTGCTAAGTGGCCCATATTTGGGGATCAAAGCTAATTGGGTGAAAATCCCCTTTTCTTACTCAAAATGCTACAGGTTCGATTTACTTGAAAGGTTTTGAAAGTTTTGCGCTGTGCTTTTCTTTATGGTTTCACGTGTGAAAAATGAAAGGCACAAAAATTTAAGAAATGGAAATTAAGTCATACCGAGAGTATCCACAATCCACATCTTTGTAAAACAATATCTACTTAAATCAGGGTTAATGGCAAAATGCCTTAAAGCCAAAATGCTGCATGGTAAAATTTGTGAAAATAATTGCTGAGAAATATAAATATGTTAAATGAGGGGAGACCATGTGGCGCAGTTTGCAGGGCAGCGAAATCTGTGGTTGGGTGATTGCCCACCATGGTACTTCCTGTACGGTGACCACATCTGTAATCCTCATTTCAATAAAAAGGTCAGAAATACCCACTCTCCTTTAAAAATAGTTAACATATCATACCACCTGAGCATTTAAAAATAGGCACAGACTGAAAATTTGAGCACAACAAAATTAGTGAATCCAAAGGGACAAGCAAGCAAGATGTTAATGAGATTAATCAATATAAAAAATGCACAAGAAAAGCACAGCACATATATCGGCTTGTTGTTTTCCAAATTCACAGAGATAAATCTTAATACCAATCAAAGCATTTCCCCAAAGATGAGACTTCTAAGAAATTAGGCTGGATAATGCATTTCTGACATTTGATTTTTTCCAACTCCTCAGTTCAAAGTGACTGTAAAGGTAAATCTTTCAATGGCTTCAGACTACAGTGTATAGGGTTATCATGGTATGCATTAAGTATCAGCAACAGCAGGTAAATCAATTGTATTGCAATATGGAAAATGACTGGGATACACATGGTCGGTGGTTCTAATCCTAGTGTAGCCACACTAAGATCCACACAGCCATTGGGCCCTTGAGCAAGGCCCTTAACCCTGCATTGCTCCAGGGGAAGACTGTCTCCTGCTTAGTCTAATCAACTGTATGTCGCTCTGGATAAGAGCGTCTGCCAAATGCCTGTAATGTAATGTAATATGGACTGACACTTTTTATTAGGTATTCATGACATCCAGAAATACCTCACCTAATGGCTAATAAATGATTTCGGCTCATTGCATAGCTCCTCCCATAGTTTCATGATATTTGCATACAGATTATATTTTATAGAGATTTGTAGGCAGACCTTTTGTAAGCAGCGCAGTGGATGACACAGTCACTGGATTTGAATCCCAATTGGGGGCTTTCTGCGTTAAGTTTCAGTTTCTCGATAGGTGCAGCCACGTTCGGCACACGTTTCTTTGTTTGTCTTTGAAGAGTTCAGGCAGTCCTGACCACGCCCACACTCTTTTCTTTCCAATGCCGATTTCGTCTGACTTGAAACGTGCGTCATTATAGTTATTGACAAATTTCAATTGATACAAGGTTGTTGAGTAATGGATACACCTATCTGAGATAATTTAAGGTTATCTATAAGGTTTAACTATTTTCAGCCCCTTTGCAGTCACTTGAACATAATTTCAGCACAATATTACAATATATAGCATATCTTCATGAACACAACTGAGCAGAAATATTAATTTAATAAATATAATTAATGAATTCAATAAATATGTTTGGAAAACTGCATAAACGGACACAAAATGGATAAAGGAGCTTTGCTAGTAATGGTGGGAGAGACGCTCCCCCTCGTACCTGCAGCACGCAGGCCTCCCTGGGGCTCTGCTCCTGCGACTGCACCTCCTGCGGGAGGCTGCTCTGCTCCTGAGACTGCACCTCCTGCAGGAGGCTGCTCTGCTCCTGCTGCCAGGACCGCTCCTCCTGCATCTGCACAACGAACACAGTTCTGATGAGCATTTTACATTACATTACATTACATTATTGGCATTTGGCAGACGCTCTCATCCAGAGCGACGTACAGTTGATTAGACTACGCAGGAGACAATCCTCCCCTGGAGCAATGCAGGGTTAAGGGCCTTGCTCAAGGGCCCAACGGCTGTGCGGATCTTATTGTGGCTACACCGGGATTAGAACCGCCGACTTTGCGTGTCCCAGTCCTTTACCTTAACCACTACGCTACAGGCCGCCCCCCTACAGCACTCCCCATCATCCATCAGGGCCGTTTCCGCTGATGCACGCAGGGTCTCGGCCCGCTGCGGTGTCTGGGCCACATCGCAACAGATCTCTCCAGAGACTAGTAAACCCTACTGGCCTCGTGATTTGTCCTGAATTCTGTGTCCTGCTTTTTGGCACGTCCATTACTTTGGGAATGCTGGCTTTGGCAGCCATTAAGGTCCGTGATAAATGTTGTCTAAATAATGAAAAAAAAAAAAAAAAAAAAAAAAAAGAGAGGAAATTCTTGCTTAAATTATTTAAAGTCCAGGATGCACTGGAGGGGAATGAAGCACACCATTATTCTGGAAGTTAAATGAAGAGACAACGATCATTCATCTTCCTCCTTACGGCTGAATTCATTAAAGCCAGCAGTATTCGGTACATTAGTACAACTACATCCTTGTGGAGCAGAGGCCAGGCTTCCCTTACATTACATGGAGTCCTTTGGCTGACGCTTTTATCCAACACGACTTACAGTTGATTAGACTAAGCAGGAGACAATGCCCCCTGGACAATGTGGCTTTCATGCATGGATCTTATTGTGGCAACACTGGGGCTTGAACCACCAACCTTCCAGGTTCCCAGTCATGCATCTCAGCCAATAGGCTACAGGCTCCCCGGGCTTGATTGAGAACGCTATAGGGATGGTAAACACAGGGCTCGCTGGCTGTGGGTTCGAATGCTATATCCAGTGTAATGAGCGTGGACTGTGCTCCGTAACTGAGCGGTACCTGGTTGCCTGTTAGGGCTGGCTGAAGAGGGGGGGTCTCGGGGCCCGGGTCTGGGGCCATGGGGATCTCCTTTTCCTCCCGGAGGAGCATGGTTTCCACCTGGAGCCAGTGCTGCTCGATCTCCACCCGCACGTCTGGGCCCTTTCCCGGAGACTCGGAGCCGGACAAGGGCCCGCCCGACCCCCCGCCCCCCTCCCTGCCCTGAGAGGAGGAGGAGGAGGAGCAGGAAGAGGATTCAGGGGAAGTGATGGAGCCGCCATCCACATAGTCAGTGCAGTCCCGCGGCTGTCCAGCAGGGGGAGCCGTGCGATTCTCCGGCGCCAGTGCCAGGTGGAGTTCCGCCCGGTCACCGCCACGCCGCCGGTCCCGGAACCTCTTCCGCTGCTCCGAGCCACCGCCACTCCCTGCCCGGGCGCTTACCCCCTCCGCAGGGCTCTCCGGCGAGGGCTGGGGGCACGGTCCAAACGCAGCGCGCACTTTGGCCTTCTCCTCCGGGAGGGTGCTGTCACACGGGAGAAATGCAGTTGTTCAACTGACGAGCTTGATGAGCTCTAACAGGACAAACGCCTTAGCGTCATAGAGGGATATATATAGCGGCATAGAGGGATATATATAGCGGCATAGAGGGATATATATATATAAACCTTTATTTGATAAAATTAGCATAAAATTTGAAAATCACAATTATGAGACCATTACAATACAATACTATACATACATATGTAGATATATACAATTCAAAGTGCATTACAATACACACAGTATGACAGAACATAACACATGGCAACAGTGAAATAAACACAACAGTGTTACAGTTGCAGCAAAACATGGGAACATCATTCTCAATTTCAAATCGTTTAAAGACATGAAAGAGAATCAAGTTTGAGCTTGGCCTGCAGCTTGTTCCTGGACAGAGGAGGACTGGGGACAAAGAGCCGAGAAGAGAAACAGGAAGCGCATTTCTAACGACTCAAAAGGCAGGAAAAAAAGGTTCACGTGACGATAACAACATCCAGTCTCACCGGGTGACGTCGGGGGCGTTGGAGGCGTGCACGTTCTTGGCGATGGCCTGAATCCAGTTACGGCGGATCCCCGAGGTCATGGCGCAGAGGGTAAACGCGCCTTCTTTCGTCTAGACACGAGGGGGCGACACCTCGTGAACCAGGAACACACCAACACACAAGCCATCCCAGAAATCTGCACACAGCTTATCTCTTGATGGCCAATTCCATGATAACTGATGGATATTCGGTTGATGAAGCCCAATACAGCTACATAAGAGACTGAGAAGAGTCATTTCCTCCTGAGAGTTTTAAAGCACATTTTACATTACATTACATGGCATTTAGCAGACGCTCTTATCCAGAGCGACGTACAACGAAGTGCAGATCAAACACGTTAGTACAAGTGCGAAGAGGACACTCTTATCTAGCTGTGTTGGACCACTAAATTGTAGTACTCGGGGTATTCTAGCTGCCAACCGTGGTATGCTAGTTGGTAAGTTGATGTATTCTTCAAGGATTCCAATTGTATCTATGTGGTCACGCTAGAACTCGGAACCGCACTGTCCTCGAGGGGCCTGAATGAACTTGTTCCTGGATTTGATTCGCACTTCATTGTACGTCGCTCTGGATAAGAGGGTCTGCTAAATGCCATTAATGTACTGTAATGTTTTAATGACTAAAATATCCTGCAGTTGTAATGCAGGTGACAGTGGAATTGCTGTTATGATGATATAGAATTGACGCATATAGTGTGTTCCAAAACCGACACCAGTGCATAGAGAAAATAATATATACTGTGGTTTGAGTGTTTAACAAAGCATACTTCACACGAAGACAGACAGGCAAACAGCCAGACGGTTCAGTAGTCTTTGTCTTGGGGGATGCGTCAGGCCACACATTGGGAGTAGGGGTGATGTTACATGCGCGCCCCAACAAATTCACACTCAGCTGCTCTGGTAATTTGGCCGCAAGCATAAAGCATGCCTGCTGTGAACTCCAGCTATGACCAGTTCCCAAACCCAGCTTGAGCTGGTCAAACAATGTTAAGCAGGGAGCTGGTCTGTGCTGGTCAACCAGCTACCAGCTATTTCAAAACCTAGCTTGAGCTGTTTTTTTCAGCAGGCATAGCTCGCTATAAGGACATTTCAGTGTTCTATTCTTTTTGCGGTGACACTGGAGATTTCACTAATGAGTCAACAGTTTCTGGTCTCAAAGCCATGTCTGCCTGCAGCATTTCAGAAATGCCATTTCTATTTCAGGAAAGGGCCAAAGGGCTATTACAGGTGACCTTTGACCCCGCACATAGCAGGGAGGGCTCAACCCCGGTTACCATGTGGCTGAAGGCTGGTCAACCTCAAATGAGTAACGAGACCTTCAGAGAGCTCCTGAAGCCCCCTTTCAAACAGACAGGGACCCCCCTGTCACATCATTCACAAGTTCACAATCAAGTGTACGAAAGGTTACTGGTTTGAGTAGTGGCCAAGGTACGTGACTGGGACCCGCAAGGTTGGTCCTTCGATACCTGGTGTAGCCACAATAAGATCCGCATAGCCGTTGGGCCCTTGAGCAAGGCCCTTAACCCTGCATTGCTCCAGGGGAGGACTGTCTCCTGCTTAGTCTAATCAACTGTACGTCGCTCTGGATAAGAGCATCTGCCAAATGCCATTAATGTAATGGAATGTTTGTTGATAAACGTGTTCCTATATATAGCTGATATTACATTTGTTATTTAGCTGACTCTTTTATCCAAAGCAACTTACAGTTGATTAGACTAAGCAGGGCCCAATCACCCCTGGAGCAATGTGGGGTTATGGTGGCTACACCGGGGCTTGAACCACCAACCTTCCAGGTCCCAGCCATGTACCTTAGTCACTAGGCCCTGCAAATGCATGTGAAGATTCTGTTCCACTCACGTGGACTTGGAACCCGTAATTCCTCTGCACTGGGAACTCAATGACATCATAGCAAGTGGACAGGTCTATCTCCCCATCCAATTCGCCAGCCTGAAACGGTACAAATGAGTTACTGGAAGGAAACAAGAGGACCAGCATTTTGCTGAGCGTGCACACAGGAAAGGAGGCAGGAGATGCATCATCTGCTCACCTCCTCTGCAATGGAGTCCCTGAAGAAGCGCAGGCCCTGGTCTGTGAGAACAAACCAGTGCTTCTTCCACTGTGAGAGGAACAGGAAGGCAAGAGGCTTTAAAAGAAAATCGTTGCCATGCACGGACGCACACATGCACACACACGTGGGCGGTGCACACATGCACACACATGGCTCAGGCAGTAAGAGCAGTCGTCTGGCAGTCGGAGGGTTGCCGGTTCCTGAGTGTCCCTGAACAACCTAACCCCCAAGTGCTCCTGACGAGCTGGACGGTGCCTTGCATGGCAGCCAATCACCGTCGGCGTGTGAGTGTGTATGTGAATGGGTGAATAAGAAGAATCAGTTGTACAGCGCTTTGGATAAAGGCGCTATATAAATGCCAACCATTTACCATTGACACACACACACACACACACACACAAAAGAGCAGGCAATATACATACACACTAAAACTCTCACGCGGACACAGACACACATATATATCCGAGACCGATGCTTACAGTTCCGTCTTCCTGCAGTTTAGTCATCCATCCTTTCTTGAAATTCAACAAGTCGGGCTGAGAAGAGACCATAATGCAGCACTGGTATTAAGAACACTGCTCGGACAAATAAGACGACACAGTGTGAGGCCACATTGCCACCACAGAACACCATAGTATAAAATAACCATTTCTGATGGCCTTTTAGCCCTTGCACACAAAATGGAAAAAATAGAATAATATGTGGAATGCATTGTACACACAGAAACCAGGAGAGGTACCACAGAGCTCTAGTAATCACACAGTCCACCTAAAAGGAGGCGCAAAATCAGCATGCAAGTAAAAAGCTCTAAATTATAATGATCATTTTGTATTATTAAAATAAAAAAGCAAATGGAGCACAGCTAAATAACTAATGAATGAATAGATACATCCAGTAAAATGACTAAAAGTAAGCATCCTACACAAAAGAGCAAAAACAGCGAATAAATTAAGACATTAAAAATGATAAATAATTGCAAATATAAAGTTAAGTGTGGTAACCAGGCACACAGCGTGAATGAGAACTGGCTTGGTTGTATAGGCTTGTATAGGCGAGTGAGAGTTTCTTTACCATCAGCTTCACTGGACAAGAATTTCACCTGCCTCTGCATTCCTCACAGTTAACAGAACCAAACAACAAGCTGTACCAACCCGTAAGACCACACGACACAGTCTTACCAACACATTGAGGCAGCAATATAAATACAACTGAACCAATCAAACCACCAAAAATGCCCTTGATTAGTTAGATCAGGTGTGTGGGTGTGTGGGTTCTTGGTCACAACAAAAACCAAGTGGGTCCCGAGGACTGGAGTTGAAAAACACTGCCTTAGAACATCTTCTTACATTGCGTGCAATTCCATTAGCAAAGAGCACCTTTGCAATTTAAATGAGATTTTTGCAACCCTTTAACCGATCTGGTCATATGCTATATCCTACCTTGTTTCGGTTCGGCTTCATCGGACACAAGAATTGGGAAGACACCCACAGCCTCTCACCACACAGCAAATTCACCCAGACCGGACCACACTCCCACCGCAGGCACAAGGCATGCACCCGTCTATTTATACAGCGAGCGGTTCTGACAGTCGCAGCTGCTTCTTACGAAAGCTATAATCTCCTCAGCGCAGAAAAACACAATAGCCCATTTTCCAGTCTGTTACCATGGTTATATACAGAACTGCACAGGCTTCAGTAGCCTGAAGTCAGGAACTTAGAACGTCAACAACCTTGACCTCAGGTGCTCTTTAGGGCAGGGGTTAGACAATCCTGGTCATCTAGTCTTACAACACTGTAAAGTTAAGAGCCTGACAGGTCCGAAAAACAACGGACCGTGATGGAGGACTCCTGGGCCTTCCGGTCGAGGGATTTTGTTCGCCGGTTGCTGGACAGAGAAGACCAGGAGACATCAGGCATGGAGCGTTCAGCAGCGTCTAATGACACCTCCTGTAGCAGCCACGGAGACAGAGAGAGACCATCAGCCAGAGAGAGAGACCATCAGCCAGAGAGGGAGACCATCAGCCAGAAAGAGAGACCATCAGCCAGAGAGAGAGACCATCAGCCAGAGAGAGAGACCATCAGCTAGAGAGAGAGACCATCAGCCAGAGAGAGAGAGACCATCAGCCAGAGAGAGAGAGACCATCAGCTAGAGAGAGAGACACCATCAGCCAGAGAGCGAGAGACCATCAGCCAGAGAGAGAGACGAGACCATCAGCCAGAGAGAGACGAGACCATCAGCCAGAGAGAGAGACCATCAGCCAGAGAGAGAGAGACCATCAGCTAGAGAGAGAGAGACCATCAGCTAGAGAGAGAGACCATCAGCTAGAGAGAGAGAGATCATCAGCCAGAGAGAGAGACCATCAGCCAGAGAGAGAGAGACCATCAGCTAGAGAGAGAGACCATCAGCTAGAGAGAGAGACCATCAGCTAGAGAGAGAGAGATCATCAGCCAGAGAGAGACCATCAGCCAGAGAGAGAGACCATCAGCCAGAGAGAGAGAGACCATCAGCCAGAGAGAGAGAGACCATCAGCTAGAGAGAGAGAGACCATCAGCCAAAGAGAGAGACCATCAGCCAGAGAGAGAGAGAGATACTGCACCTGGTTCTTGGCGAGGTGGCGCCTCTCGTTTCGGCCCTGGCGGGTGGTAATTCTGGAGCAGGAGGAGGAGCTGGTCTCCACGTTGTCCACGTTGTCCCCCTCCAGCGACTCAAACTTCTCGATCACCTGGGACCTCCTGGCAAAGGGGAACCAACACACAACCAGCATAAGACACTAACACCACACCAAACATCTGGCACACAATGGGAGACTGTTCTTCCCCAAGTGATTCGGATACAAAGGAGTAATGAGCCGGTCCCAAACATCTCCCATTCGTACCAAGTGAATTAGTCCAGTGGCCTTTGACTCATATGGTAAAAGAAAGCCAAGGCTAGCACTTCCGATGGCAGTGGGATACACAGTGAAATAGGACAAAGAAAGCTGCTAAGCATGCTGGGAAGAAGAGGGTGCTTGAGCACTGCAGTCTGGAGAGGTGTGCGTTACAGTCCTCAGAAGCAAATCCAAAGAGAAGTCTTTTAGACCCTCATATCAATCCCTCTATTGAGGCTCTGAAGGGGAACATGTATGTGCGTGTTTGTGTCTCTGAGGCAGAGACCAATATACACAGAGACTGAGAGCAGGAGCGCGAGTAAGAGAGCAAGAGAGCAAGACAGCAAGAGAGCAAGAGAGCAAGAGAGCAAGAGAGCAAGAGAGCAAGAGAGCAAGAGAGCAAGAGAGCAAGAGAGCAAGAGTGACTGAACCAGAGAAAGAGAAAGTGTTCCTTGCTCAGATTTGGAGGAGGAATGAAATAAGCAGGATTCAGCAGGGCAGGGCAGCAGGGCGGGAGGAGCAGAAGCTTTGAGGTTGGGGGCAGGTTTCCCCAAGACTCCTAAAAGAAAATAAAGACAAACAGAAAAACCAAAGGCCAAACTGAGGAAAGTCTGAGATGACAACAAAGGACAGTACTAAAGTATCAACGAGAAAAAGCAACATTACTTCAAATGACATGATTAGGAAAAGCAAAAATCGTAACAGTTCTTTTGGGGAATAATACTTGCGAGGGAAAATAAGGGAACATGCCTTTAACCAGTAATGATCTGGGTGGTTTAAAACAAATGGGTTGAGTGGGAAACTGGTGATACAGGACATTTCATGTAGTTCTAAGAATATGTTCTCATGGTAACTTGTTTCATGTACAGTTCTGACTTTTTAAACAAGTAACATCCTAAATAACCACCCTGAATGCCACCAGACGATGGGACTAGTTCAGGGGTTTCCCGACCTTGTCTGAGTGTTCCTGTGTACGCTGGCTGTGTTCCGGTGTACGCTGGCTGTGTCCTGGTGTGCTGGCTGTGTCCCGGTGTGTGCTGGCTGTGTGTGCTGGCTGTGTTACAGTGTGTGCTGGCTGTATTACAGTGTGTGCTGGCTGTGTTACAGTGTGTGCTGGCTGTGTCCCGGTGTGTGCTGGCTGTGTTACAGTGTGTGCTGGCTGTGTTACAGTGTGTGCTGGCTGTGTTACAGTGTGTGCTGGCTGTGTTACAGTGTGTGCTGGCTGTGTCCCGGTGTGTGCTGGCTGTGTGTGCTGGTTGTGTCCCGATGTGTGCTGGCTGTGTGTGCTGGCTGTGTCCCGGTGTGTGCTGGCTGTGTTACAGTGTGTGCTGGCTGTGTCCGGGTGTGTTCCTGTGTCCCGGTGCATGCTGGCTGTGTCCCGGTGTACGCTGGCTGTGTGTGCTGGCTGTGTTACAGTGTGTGCTGGCTGTGTCCCGGTGTGTGCTGGCTGTGTCCCGGTGTGTGCTGGCTGTGTTACAGTGTGTGCTGGCTGTGTCCGGGTGTGTTCCTGTGTCCGGGTGTGTTCCTGTGTCCCGGTGCATGCTGGCTGTGTCCCGGTGCATGCTGGCTGTGTCCCGGTGTACGCTGGCTGTGTGTGCTGGCTGTGTCCCGGTGTGTGCTGGCTGTGTTACAGTGTGTGCTGGCTGTGTTACAGTGTGTGCTGGCTGTGTCCGGGTGTGTTCCTGTGTCCCGGTGCATGCTGGCTGTGTCCCGGTGCATGCTGGCTGTGTCCCGGTGTACGCTGGCTGTGTGTGCTGGCTGTGTCCCGGTGTGTGCTGGCTGTGTTACAGTGTGTGCTGGCTGTGTTACAGTGTGTGCTGGCTGTGTTACAGTGTGTGCTGGCTGTGTTACAGTGTGTGCTGGCTGTGTTACAGTGTGTGCTGGCTGTGTCCCGGTGTGTGCTGGCTGTGTCCCGGTGTGTGCTGGCTGTGTCCCGGTGTGTGCTGGCTGTGTTACAGTGTGTGCTGGCTGTGTTACAGTGTGTGCTGCTGTGTCCCGGTGTGTGCTGGCTGTGTCCCGGTGTGTGCTGGCTGTGTCCCGGTGTGTGCAACATGTTTCTTTTGCGTCATTCCACGACAAATCTACCAGAGGAGTGGGGGTGACCACTCAAATTTTGCTAAAACTTTGTGTAAATGTTCTATATATGTTCAATAGAGAACACACAAAACATTAGCTTCATTGAATTTGTCGTTCAAGAGATCAAAAATCATCTCTAGACTTTCTACCTTACCATGTACTTCAATATTCAAGACCCAGTCTGCCTGGACCCATCTTTGGCATTGTATAATTTAATGAATTACTGTATCTATTTGACTTCATTTTGATCTCGAAACAGACAAATTCGATGAGGCTAATGTTTTGCTCAAAGTTAGTGTAAATACTCTTTATATATTAAATGGTCATATTCAAAACATTAGCCTCATTGAATTTGTTGTACTCGAGAAATGAAGTAAAAAACATACAGTAATTAACTAACATTAAGTATAATTACTTAAGTATATACTAAGGATATACTTAACTATATACTATAAATATATATTGTGTGTGAGCGTGTGTGTATGCGTGCGTGCGTGCGTGCGTGTGCGTGTATGTGAGCGTGCGTGCGTGTGTGTGCGTGTGTGTATGTGAGCGTGCGTGCGTGTGTGTGTGTGTGTGTGTGTGTGTGCGTGCGTGTGTGAGCACGTGTGTGTGTGTGTGAGCGTGCGTGCGTGTGTGTGTATGTGAGCGTGTGTGCGTGCGTGCGTGTGTGTGTGTGTATGTGTGCGTGTGTGTGTATGTGAGCGTGTGCGTGTGTGTGTGTGTGTGTGCGCGTGTGTGTGTGTGTGTGCGTGTGTGTGTATGTGAGCGTGTGTGCGTGCGTGCGTGTGTGTGTGTATGTGTGCGTGTGTGTGTATGTGAGCGTGTGTGCGTGTGCGTGTGCGTGTGCGTGTGTGTGTGTGTGTATGTGAGCGTGCGTGTGTGTGTGCGCGCGTGTGTGTGTGTATGTGAGCGTGTGTGTGTATGTGAGCGTGTGTGTGTATGTGAGCGTGCGTGTGTATGTGAGTGTGTGTGTGTGTGTGTGTGAGTGTGTGTGTGTGAGCGTGTGTGTGTATGTGAGCGTGCGTGTACCTGCGCTCCAGGCCGAACAGCCGGGCGACCTCCTCCCTCCCCGGGCTGCGGGCCCGCTGCTCCAGCCTCTTCCTGTGAGCGCTGAAGGCCTGGCGGTGGCTCAGCCGCTTGGCTTTGGGCACGTCGGCCAGCGAGGCGTAGCACATGGGGCCTCCCCCGCCCTGCCCAGTGGGCTCGCCGACCAACCCGACCTCGTCCTCACGGCTGGGGACGGTCGCGTCCACCTCGGAGTCCGGGGAGGTTAGGGAGGTGAAGGAGGGGGAGGTGCAGAGGGAGCCCAGGAGCTGCGGGGAGGTGAGGGGGTCGGGGTCGGGGGAGGTGTACCTGGGGGGCGGGTCCGGCTTGATCTTCTCCAGGGAGAAGTACCCACTCTCCACACGCTTACTCCTGCCTCCACTCAGGGAGCCCTGCTTAGGGTCTGCAGGAGAGGAGGGGAGTCCACATAAAAACACTGCCCACCACTCTCACCTTCTGACCCCATCCTGAGTAATACCCTTCCTTGCCTGCAGAGGGCACACTAGGCCCGTGAAATGGCACACATGCCTAGATGCGTTCTTCGTTCCTGGTCCTGGAGAGCCGCAGGGTGCGCTGGCTTTTGTTGTTACTCAGCACTTAATTGATCAATGAAAGCAGTTAATTACGCAGCTAACACACCTCATCTGGTTTCTTGGGTCTGAATTGGTTGCTGAGGAGGGAAAAAAATAAAATAAAAATCAGCACACCCTGTGGCTCTCCGGTACTAGGAATGAGGATCACTGCTGTAATAAGTAGCAGTAAACAATAAAAAGTAACATTATGGCATATGGGCAAAAAACAACAGAAGTAGGTGACCGGAGAGTATTGATCACTGAGTACCAGATACATTTTTTTCAATCTGACCCTGATGGGGTCCCGACACCTTGTGTAAGGGCCAACTCTCGTTACGCTGCCCAGTCACCACGGGTGGCCAGTAAATCCACCAAAACCCAGGAAACTGTAGATTGCCACTTTAAAGGGGATTTTCCATGTGGGATTAAGTGAGCTAGCCTCGCCATCTTGGCGCTCCCCCTGCAGAACGCGTCCCTGCAGACGGGTGCGTGCGTGAATCCCACGCAGTTACGCCATTAGCACACGCTAGCTGAGCAGGGCGGGGACTGGAGTGAGAACTGCCGCTCTGACACAGTTCAGCCTCCTCAACGCCCATGAGCACAGAGACACACTCCAGAGTACTGATACAAATGTAGTGTAGTGGTCAGCACTGTCGCTTTCTACGGCTGGTAAAGTATATTTGATCACAGTTGTGATCTGGTCAAACCAGTGACCACAGTGCAGTCAGTGTGCAAGCCTCAGCCAATGCAGCCCAGTCCTGGCTCTCGCTCACTCCCATCCTCATGCAAGCGGCTAGGCATACACACTCACACAACACAAAACACACATAGAAACTCTCTCACACTCTCACACTCTCACACTCTCACACTCTCACACTCTCACACTCTCTCACTCTCTCACTCTCTCACTCTCTCACTCTCTCACTCTCTCACACTCTCACACTCTCACACTCTCACACTCTCTCACTCTCTCACTCTCTCACTCTCTCACTCTCTCACACTCTCACACTCTCACACTCTCACACTCTCACACTCTCACACTCTCACCAGCCCTTACGGTCTCTGAGCGATCCTGAAGAGGAGGAGTTTTGGGGCAGGGGGCCGTGCTCCAGCTGGTGCAGACAGGGGGCGCTGTGGCTGCAGGGGACGGCCGTGGGGCTGCGCTGCTCCTCACATTCCCCCCTGTGACTGCAGGGGGCGCCGCCGCCCTGACCACCGTTACAGATCACCATCTCCCTGGCTGGGCCTGGATCCTGCAGGACATCCTGGAGACAGAGTCACAGCGAGATCACACTCAGACAGGCGAGTCAGAGAGAGGGTCGCACTCTGGAGAGTCAGAGTCAGAGTGAGGGTCACACTCCGGAGAGTCAGAAAGAGGGTCAGAGTGAGGGTCGCACTCCGGAGAGTCAAAGTGAGGGTCACACTCCGGAGAGTCAGAGTGAGAGTCAGAGTGAGGGTCGCACTCCGGAGAGTCAGAGTGAGATTCGCACTCCGGAGAGTCAGAGTGAGAGTCAGAGTGAGGGTCGAATTCCGGAGAGTCAGAGTGAGATTCGCACTCCGGAGAGTCAGAGTGAGAGTCAGAGTGAGGGTCGCACTCCGGAGAGTCAGAGTGAGATTCGCACTCCGGAGAGTCAGAGTGAGAGTCAGAGTGAGGGTCGAATTCCGGAGAGTCAGAGTGAGATTCGCACTCCGGAGAGTCAGAGTGAGAGTCAGAGTGAGGGTCGCACTCCGGAGAGTCAGAGTGAGAGTCAGAGTGAGGGTCACACTCCGGAGAGTCAGAGTGAGAGTGAGAGACACACTGAGGAGAGTCAGAGTGAGGGTCGCACTCAGGAAAGTCAGAGTGAGAGACACACTGAGGAGAGTGAGAGTGAGAGACACACTGAGGAGAGTCAGAGTGAGAGACACACTCAGGAAAGTCAGAAAGAGAGTCAGAGTGAGATTCGCACTCCGGAGAGTCAGAGTGAGGGTCAGAGGGTCACACTCCGGAGAGTCAGAGTGAGAGTGAGAGACACACTGAGGAGGGTCAGAGTGAGATTCAAACTCCGGAGAGTCAGAGTAAGGTTCACACTCCAGAGAGTCAGAGTGAGGGTCACACTCCGGAGAGTCACACACAGAATCAGAGCAGGTGTGGGTTTGAGGTGCGTGTTTGCAAGGCGATGCGGTACCCGAGGAACAGGGGTCTCCACCTTGCGTTTCTTCTTCAGGTTGTGCTTGTTGGCCCTGGGGAACACCAGCAGACTCTCCTGCCATCTGCAGGTCAGAGAGGGAATCATACACTCACTAAACTCACATATGACACCTGGATGGAAACACACAGATGCATTTAAAAAGTAGAATAGTCCAGAGTGGCTATACCGGAAATGGCAATTGGACTCTTCCATTTTAGATTATAGGGGTGTTACAGGTATGTAAAGATATGTGCAGTTAGGGTAGTTGGATGTGTTGTATAAAGAAAACCCACTGAGTACCAAAGTTATTTCTTTCTAGAAAAGCTGACTGAGGATGTAACTTCAAAATATCCAAAGTAGAGGGCCGGTTTAAATGTGATGGGTCTAAATGTGCCAAAAATGGCCAAATGTAATATTCCATGGATCCTTTAATATTTTCTTGAGGCTGCGGGCAAAAAGAAAAAAAATAAAAATAAAAAAATTCTCAAATGGCTCTTCCAGTACTAGAGGTTGCTGCCCCTGTTCTGGTTAAAAGCAAGGTGTAGTATTATAAAGTATTATAAATTACTCAGTACTCATATCCAGATATAGATTTCACGACCACTTACACACCCCTGTGTTACACTTGTGAAAGGTAAACATGTTTGTTGAACATATTTCAATAGGAAGCAGGACTACATCATACATATTTAACCAAGAAGACGGTAACAAGAAGAGGAACAAGGGCCAGAGGGCATCTTGAAAGTGCATGTCTCGAGCTTGCTTATCTCCAGGGAGATAACGCACCCTGGATTTCTGTCACGTTAAGGAGGTCCAGTGTGCGGTTCCAATTGTTGTATCAGCTCAGGAGTTTATGAGTCACAATCATGTTCAGTAGGGTTGGGACAGACATTTTGTGAGAGTTCAAGATCGTTCTTATTTATTTATTTATTTAACCAGGTGAGTCCCAGTGAGATGGTTATCTCTTTTACAAGGGAGCCCTGGCCAAGGGAGGAGCAAGCAGAGATTACAACATAACATTCAATACAATACAAAAGCACAAATTAAATTACGCATTTATACAATCTCAACAGCTGCAGACCTTAGTTTTTAACATCTGAAGTAAACTTAAAACTCAGAATCACACACAGGGATGAAGTGATCCAGTTGAATATCTTTCTGGAGCCGATTCCAGGAGCATGAAAACTAAAAGCCATCTTCCCAAGCCATTCGGCAGCTGAGGACATTCAGAACGCTTCCCACGATCTCTGACCAGCAATACAACCCATTGGTACGGAGGGAGAGACACTGAAGGAAAAACTTCAATAGCAGGGAGACAGGAATGAGGAATACGTCTCCCTGCTATTGTGATATTACTACATACGTGTGTCCACAGAGGGACCCACCCTGTCCGCGTGACATCACAGACCGATCCGCTTCGGTTAAACCTTTATTGGCAGTGCAATTTTGTCTGAAGGCGTAATTGGGAGGGCCAACATGCCATTGTTTTGGCAGCCTGCCAGGACGTTAGCGGGGGAGGGGGTGATAAATTAGAGCACTGTATACGATATATAGAGAGACAGCGGCACCAGTAGAAACCAATGGGGAGACTGCTACCACTACACAGGCCAGCAGTTTCACAAATATCAAACCTCTGAAAAAATCCTGAAAAAAATAATAAAGAATACGTGGCATAGATTGAACATCAGTATACAAGCAGAAATATTTTCCATTTACTTTCAATAAAAGGGAAAATAGGCTTTTTTCATGAAAATATAGGTATCACTAGGAGGCGACTGGTGAATTGGCTAATAGCTTGAAAGCAGGCCCCGTGGGCGATCGCGAGACACGAAACAACCGCCCAGCATCAGAGACAACAATCGATGCTCCCACAGCTATGGTGTTCTTTTCACAGTGTCCTTCAGATGCCAAACTGTCACCATGCCCTGCTTTACTGGCAGACACTTCTTCTGATTGAGAGACAATAGGAACATACCTAGAATCAACTCTAGACCTTTTGTTAGCTTTCTTGGGCATGATGCAACACATGATGCAACACACAAGAAAAAAAACAAACAGCCGAGCAGCCCGATGTCCAATTACTTTTGGACTATGTATAAAAAGGGCTGCAGTTCCGACAGAGGTCTCCCAATATGGATATAACTACCTTCCTGCACTTTAACCCTTTCAGTCCCAAGAGTGCAATAACGCACTCTCAACCTTATTTTTATTTGGTTGAAAAGGTATGACTGCTATACTTTTGTTCTTGCTATACACCACTGTTCTGAGCCTCGATTAAAACCCTACCAAATTTTGGGATTTGGATGGAGCCACTTCATATCGGGCTTGGGACTGAAAGGGCTAACTTCGTATTCAGGCTTGAATTTCAAACCCAATGCGCTGCAGTACAGAGCAAAAACAAAACTAATATCATGAAATGATAAATTGAAAATTGAAAATGACGGACGGCAGCGTACAGGCGTAGATGCGGACGCGCAGCGCTCTCTCACCCGTGGATGGTCTCCCTGTCCTCGGCGCGGATGAAGTGGTCGCGGTCGGGCGTGCGGATGACCAGCGAGTGCCTCTGGCCCGTGTGGGGCTGCCCGTCCAGCACCGCAGAGCAGCGCCGCATGTCGATGGTGCCCTGGGGCAGGGTGCAGGGCTGCCGGGAGACATGGGACATCAGGTACATAGAGGGGCAACTCTGCTGCTCTGAAGCAGCGGGGCGCATCGCAAAGCAGGATTACCCAGTTAGCTGGATAAGTTCACTGAGTAAAACCTGTGTTCCAGTTTTTCAATGGTTCTGGGTTTTACTCCGTGAACTTAACCAGCTAACTCAGTAATCCTGCTTTGTGATATACCCATTAATCAAGGTCAAGTTTATTGATATAGCCTAGTTCAGTGGTCTCCAGTCCCGGCCCTGGGCCGCTCCTGGGTCTGCTGGCTTTTGTTTTCCCCTTAAAATCAGCACCCTGTTGAGACCCAGGTAATCAAGTGATGTGAGTTAGCTGTGTAATCATCTGCTCTAATTGATCAATTAAGTGCAGAGTAACAACAAAAACCAGCACACCCTGTAGCTCTCCAGGACCAGGGTTGGAGACCACTGGCCTAGCTCATTTCATGCACACAGAAATCCAATGCGCTTGACACAAAATCCACACATTCATACGCACATACGAATATTAAATCAATTAAAATGTTTTTTGTTTTTAAATGCATAAATACAAATTTACATTAAATGACTTATTTAGCTGATGATTTTATACAAAGCGACTCACAGATGATTTGACTAAGCAGGGGTCAATCCCCCATGGAGCAGGTCCCAGTCAAGCACCTTAGCCGCTAGGCTACAGGCTATACATTGAAAAGCAAACGCACTAGTCAAAAACATGGGAAAAAATTAAATAAAATAAAAAATAAGGTTTTGAGCCTACTATTAAAAACAGCAAGAGTTAGAGCCCATTTTATGTACTGCAGAAGGCTGTTCCAGCACCTGCGTGCATAAAAGCAGAAAGCAGCTTCACCAGATATCGATTTTACCCTCAGAACTATGACAAGACCAGCACCAGACCTGGTCGACTCATAACCATTAGGTTTTGACACGTAGGTTCATGTTCGTGAAAGCGGCTTGTCTTCTCCCCACCTCCCTCTCTTTCACACAGCCTGCTTCATCTAGTGCTGCTTCGGGTGAGACACACACTGCACACACACGCACACACACACGCGCGCACATGCACAGACGCACACACACTGCATAAACACACTGCATAAACACACACACACACACACACTGCACAAACACACACACACACACATCCCACCTCCCTGCAGTCTTTCACACAGTCTGCCTCAACCAGCGCCCCCTTCTGGTTGAGACGAACGCACTGCATAAACACAAGCAGTAATAATTCAGAAGCTTTAAATGTTTAATCACAGGTTCTGGCCATTTCCCCAGCAGGTGGTCAGGGGAAAAAGAAAGGAACACAAGGGAAACACTGGTCACCAAACACAGGTCTACACAGAAGCCACTTCTTTTGAATGCAAAGAACAATACTCCTTCCTGTATCGCAGATTAAACCAGCCTTCTACAGAGCTACACAAAGCAGTAAGTTCCACAAGAGCCACCAGCTGCCAGCTATGTAGCCGCCTACCGCACTGGTAAAGGCTGGCTACTTTTGTGGGGGGGGGGGAAATGTGCAGTAACCAGCCGCTTAAAACAACGTGATGTTGACTTTTCAAACTTTTAAACCGAAAACAAACAGCAGTATGCTCAAAGCTGACTGAGACTCGCTTGCTTCACGAGTCGGCTTTTTGGAGGTAGGTTAACTTTAATTACACTTTTAGAAACTCACAAAGGTAGTTATTTTGACGGTACGCCCCAGTAGCCTCCCCATGTTCTATGGCAGGTCATTTTGAGCAGAGCTGCAGCCCCTCTCTCTGAGCCCAATAAAGAGCGCTCACTCCTGTCCCAGCGTCCTGAGCTCAGCAGGGCAGGGTGGCAGACGGACACACAGACGCAGGCTGCTACGGCAACCCCAGAGAGAGGCCAACGATCCGCTGCCTGGCCTGACCTTTCTGCCGATCGGCGTTTACTATCGCACGGCACCGCCGGCCAACAGTGTGTCCAGATAGCACTTAATGGTGGACCTTTTCGACTGGAAGAAAATAAATAAATCAATCAATCAATCAATAAAAAATAAAGAAATAGGAAAAAGCTCCTAATGAGCTGGGGGGAAAAACAGGGGAAAAGGTCTCTGACCTGAAGCTGAACTCCGGCCGACGGTTCGGTGCGGACCCGTTCCTGCTGCCGCGGCGGCCAGGTAAATAAACGAGGAAGGCTCACCGTCAGTCAACCCGCCTAGCCTCACCACGCCCAACCCCCCACGCCCTACCCCCCACGCCCTACCCCCCACGCCCTACCCCCCACACTGCCAGCCAAACAAACAGAGCTGCACCACGCCAGCCCAAGTCCACGGGAAGGCTCATGCAAACAGGCTGCACTTTGCATGTCGACTCAAAAAAGGCGAAGAACAACGCTTGCGGACAGGCGAGTGAATGTGACTTCATCGCGAGCGGGGGCTGGGGAACACAGAACCAGCTCTGAAGACCCTCGTAAGGACCTGCACGTCAACCATTCCTATACTACCCGTCTGACACCGATGTCTAAAAATGCACAGGTACATCTGTGAAAAGCAGCAATGAATTTGCATAGTTTGCGCTGCGGTTGAGCATACTGAATTTGACTGTACAAACTAGATGTGTTTTACAAATAAAGATGCAGAAAAGTAAAAAAAAATAGTCCACTCAGTGAGCATTTTACTAGGTAGACCTGTACACCCACTTGTTAATGCAAATATTTAATCAGCCAATAATGTGGCACCAGCTACATGCATAAAAGCATGCAGACATGGTCAAGAGGTTCAGCTGTTTTTCAGACATGTTTTTTCAGATGTTAGAATGGGCAAGAAATGTGATCCATTTGTGTGACTTTGACCATGGAATGATTATTGTTGCCGGACAGGGTGGTTTCAGCAACACAGAAACTGCTGATCTCCTGGGATTTTGAACAGTCTATAGAGTTTGCAGAGAATGCTATAAAAAACAAAAAACCTCCAGTGAGCAGCAGTTCTGCAGGCAAAAACGCCTTGTTAATGAGAGAGGTCAGAGGAGAAGGGCCAGACCGGTTAAAGCTGACAGGAAGCTCACAGAAAGGTGACAGTAACACAAATAACCACACATTACAACAGTGGTATGCAGAAGAGTATCTCTGAACACACAACGTGTCAAACCTCTAAGTGGATAGGCTACAGCAGCAGAAGTCTAAAAAATAAGTCTAATAAATACCTAATAAAGTGGCAGAGCTTGCTGTGGTAGGCTGTAACCGAGCACAATAAACGGCCCCTAAAAGCACAGCCTGAAGGGGAAAGCACGTCGGGTTAGAGAGGCCAGCGGTTCATCGTTTCCCCGCCCGCACGGCTGCGGCCCTGCAGGAGGACCTTGCTCCTCGCTTCACACACACATTTTAAACAGAGGCGGAAAGTCCAGGGGTCAGAAAGTAAGAGCCGTGCCAGTGCCATACGTTTCATTCACCCATTAACCAAGCCAGCTGATTACTGTCTCACACACTCACACGCATACACACACACACAAGGCACCAACCAGAAATTGGGGGTGAGGTGTCGTGCTCAGGGACATTTTGACACACCCACCGCGGGATCGAACTGCCAACCCTCTGTCTGCCAGACGACTGCCCTTAGCTCCTGACGAGGAGAGATCACTGACCGAGAGGTCGCACTGTCTGTATTGTTTACCGTCTGCAAACACAGGCAGGCACGCGTACACACACCCTCGGCTCATTCTGGACTAGCTTCCACCGCTCCCATTCCCGGACTCTATCGTATCAGGGTGTCGCGAAAGTTCCCCGTCCAGCCCTTCCTCCTGCCACCGGCCCCACCAGGACTCCGTGGCGTAGCCGTCACTCTGTAATTCGGGCGGGAACACGGTGCCTCACCAGCGTCTCCTGCGCTGGCCTGTGTGGCCTCGAGCCATAGGCATTGGCCAGGTCCAACCACAGCACCAGATCTCTGAGGAGATGTGCGAGAACGCCCGTGCGCTCGAGACAACCAGGCACCCCTGGAATGGCACCTTTCGCCACTTACGTGTCGATTTATTTATCCGCCCAGGAGGAAATCAGCCTGTCGTTTCGCTCCAATGCTGAAGGAAACCTTCACATCACCACGGAGCAGAGACGATTCTGAACTGGCTGTTGTCCTCCTCTTTAAGAATACACACCCATTCAGCACATCCCAACTGCTGTGCTACTCTGCCTCTCCTTCAATGACACAGAGTGTCACAGAAGGGGTTGTTTAGGGCGAACCCTCACTATTCTTAGTTGTCAACCAGCCTATTTCTGGCAGTCAGTGGTTTCTCCAGGTAAACAGCTGTCATGATAAATCTATAAAGAGCTGTAATAGCAAAGCTAGGGCACATCACCACTGATGTAATCTGCGGTCATCTGGTGTTTCAGATATTACTTCATAAATGTTGAAATAATGGCATGGATTAAAATGTTTCACCATAAAGTAGGCATGCAAACAAGTTTACAGATGAAAAATATGATCTAGAGTGTAATTGCTTAAAGCATGTCATTGCAATATTGTTTCACTTTAAACATGCCAGTCGGGGTTATGATTCATCATGAATCCTCATGCATATACACTCAACAGGGTCAGCCAAACACACTCACAGGGATCAGAGAGATGAGAGAAGATCACACGGGGTGGGCATTCAGTGTGAATTCCTTAAATTCTTCACAAAGAAACTTCCAATGGAGGATAAAAGATGAATTTTTTAAAAGTCAGTGTCTATTCGGAGCCATTTCAAGCCCTAGAGGAGCCTATTGTTCTTACTGATTTTTATGGTTTAATTATAAGTGAGTTCTATTGTCTCTTATTGGGTTTATTGATTTTATCGATTGACTATTTATTGATTGTTTTATTATTTTACTGATGGTTTACTGATTGGCGCATATATAAAAGAAAAAAAGAAAATGGGCTGAATGGCATGTTGCCATTGCTACGTTAAAGATATTCATTACACAACATAAAAAATATTGAATATTTATGTTTATGTTTATATCCTTCCTCCATAGGAGAAGGCAAGAGCAGTCATCTCAGAATAACCTGCTGGACCCCCACCAGTCCGGCTTCAGACCTGGCCACTCGACGGAGACTGCACTCCTCTCTGTCAATGAGTCCCTTCAGGCTGCACGAGCTACCTCTCTCTCCTCTGTCCTGATCCTTCTTGATCTTTCTGCGGCGTTCGACACGGTCAACCATTCCATCCTCTTGGCCTCCCTGGCATCTACAGGGATCTGTGGCACAGCCTTAGAGTGGATCAAATCTTATCTCTCTGGCCGGTCCTCCCAGGTGTCCTGGGCTGGAGGGGTGTCAACCCCTCGCCCACTTGTTACAGGAGTCCCCCAAGGCTCAGTCCTCGGACCCCTCCTCTTCTCCATCTACACAAGATCCCTTGGCCCCGTTATCTCTGCTCATGGCATCTCCTATCATTGTTATGCCGATGACACCCAACTCTTTTTTTCCTTCCCCCCATCAGACACACAGGTCTCTACCTGTATCTCCACCTGCCTGAGAGACATCCAGAGCTGGATGGGCAACCACCAGCTAAAGCTCAACCCAGGTAAGACGGAGGTCATCTTCATCCCTGCTTTAACCTCTCCCTTCTCTGATTTCTCCATCTCACTAGGGGATACCACAGTGACCTCATCCCCTAGTGCAAGAAACCTTGGAGTGGTGATGGACAACAGGCTATCCTTCTCTCAGAACATTGCTACGGTGACCTGGGCGTGCAGGTTCTTCCTGTACAACATCCGGAGAATCCGACCCTTTCTCACCACCTAGCTCCTTGTTCAAGCAATGGTCCTGTCCCACCTGGACTATTGCAATTCTCTGCTGGCTGGCCTTCCAGCATCTGCCATCAGACCCCTACAACTGATCCAGAATGCTGCAGCCCGTCTGGTATCCAATGTTCCCAGACATTCACATGTCACCCCCCTGCTCTGCAACCTCCACTGGCTGCCTGTTATGGCTTGCATCAAATTTAAAACTTTGGTGCTCGCATACCAGGCAGTTAAACGATCAGCCCCTGTATATATTCAATCCCTTATCAAGACTTATACACCAACAAGACCCCTCCGTTCTGCCACTTCGTGCCGTCTGGCGCCTCCTCCTCGCCACACCTGCACCTCACGCTCGCGACTGCTGTCTGTCCTGGTCCCACGGTGGTGGAATGACCTCCCGGTGGATGTCAGAACGGCAGAGTCTCTGACCTCCTTCAAGCGCAGACTGAAGACCCATCTCTTCAGGCTACACCTTTCCCTCCCCAACTCACCACCATGATTAGCCTTAGACTGTAATGGCACTTATGTATAGATTGTATAGATATTGTTACTTGTATAGGTATTGTTATTTTTGTATTCTAGCTGCAATTGTGGTATGCTAGTTTGACAGTTGATTGTACTCTTAAAGGGTCCTGATTTTCTGCATGTTTACACTAGGACTCGGAACTATACTGTCCTCTCAGGTCCTCTTTGCACTTGTTCTTGTGTTTAATTTGCACTTTGTTGTACGTCGCTCTGGATAAGAGCGTCTGCTAAATGCCATGTAATGTAATGTGGCAGTCGGAGGGTTGCCGGTTCAATCCTGCCCTGGCCTGGGTGTATCTATATGTCCCTGAGCAAGAGCAAGACAAGAGCTAAGCCCTAAATGCTCCTGACGAGCTGGTTGGTGCCTTGCATGGCAGTCAATTGCTGTTGGTGTGTGAGTGTTGAGTGCATGACTGGGTGAATGACAAGCATTAAAGCACTTTAGATAAAGGCGCTATATAAATGCCATTCACCATTTCAACATCAAAGGAACTTTTTGCGTACAAATCCGCACCCCCTCACAGGTGAAGTGAAAGAGAAAGGCCAACTTCAGCAGAGGTAGAGGGAGAGGGAATGGCAGAGGGGAGGAGGAACCATCTTCAAGTCAGAAGAGCTTTTGTTCTGCAGAATCATGTATTTGAGCAACGGGGCGTGGAAATCACAGACTTGAGGTTGGGCAGGGAAACTGAGACACGCGATTGCAGTGTTAGTGTCCTGTGATTGCCCATGAATCTCCATCCTTGTCACGCCCACGGCTGATCCTCGCCTGCCCTCATCCCAGCCACGGGACTGAGCCACACCCAAATCTGGGGCCACAGTGACAGGCGGGCGGATGTTTCCAGAAGGGAGGCGGATCTGCACTGTGCCGTGCGTGAGCCAGAGCTGGCTAGTGTAAACTCCCCTCCCTTCTAGCCGCCAGCGGTGAAGCCCACATCTCCCTTCCCTGGGTCATAAGCCAGTGGCGAGCTGGGCAGCTGAGATGCTAGCAGCTAAATAGCCTGTCTAGGACCCAGAAGGTGGGCAGTTCAAGCCCTGGTGTGGCCAAAGCTGTTGGGCCCTTGAGCAAGGCCCTTTACCCCGCACATAGTCTAATCAACTGTTAGCCACGTTGGATAACCGTCACAGGGCTGGGTTTGTAACTGCAGTAGTACGTAGTTGTAATAGGTCAGATGATAGACAGGGGGAAAAGAACAAAGGTCATTGTACCAGATATCACAGGAAATACTATGACTGCAGTGCATTAGACAGTAGTGTTGACACAAGGGCTTGTAAAAAAAGCGCCCAGTTTTAATGCAGGGCAAGGTTTCGGTTAAATAACTCCAAACAGCAGGTTGTTTTCGGGCCAATGGGAAGGGACAAATCAATGAATTGGTGGACTTGGACAAATAATATTGAAAATATTTTGCAGGTAGACGTAAACTAAAAATGACAGATTTGGACTGTCCTGTCTTTTTATGCAGCCCTCACAAATAACTGCCACTTAACTGTCATTGCAAAGAGTAATGTACCATATTTGACAGCTCCCTGAAAACATGCAGAGAGGCCTTCAGTATTACATTCGAAACGTATTTCATAATTCCAGTTAATACATTTACAAAGCTTTCAACATTTGAAAGAAAAAAGCCCTCTTACTTTTCTCTTCAAATGATTCCAAAGATAGCTCTACCACATATCAGTCACAAGACAAATCCCTTTATTTTGTTGCCGAAACTTCCTTCAAGATCTAGACCTCCATCATGGTCCCTTTCAAAATTCTCATACTTGAGTTTATCCATCCATCCATCCATTATCTGAACCCGCTTATCCTGATCAGGGTCGCAGGGGGGCTGGAGCCTATCCCAGCATACATTGGGCGAAAGGCAGGAATACACCCTGGACAGGTCGCCAGTCCATCGCAGGGCACACACACCATTCCCTCACACACTCATACCTACGGGCAATTTAGACTCTCCAATCAGCCTAACGTGCATGTCTTTGGACTGTGGGAGGAAACCGGAGTACCCAAAGGAAACCCACGCAGACACGGGGAGAACATGCAAACTCCGCACAAAGAGGCCCCGGCCGACCGGGATTCGAACCCAGGACCTCCTTGCTGTGAGGCGGCAGTGCTACCCACTGCACCATCCGTGCCGCCTACTTGAGTTTATGAGGAACGCATTTATAGCAAACCAAATTCCAGTTCAGCTATTTGTTCTGATAGGCCAAGGGGTGAAATCTGTAACTTCAGCCACACTTAGACACGTTAGACACGTTGCCTATAATCTTCCCTTGCTTACTGAATCACTCAGTATAATTTAGAACTCCCACCTAACTCCACTGACTGAAGTGGACAGCATAGATACTATGCGAAGAGCTGCTTTCCGACAGGTTACTGTAAGTGGACAAGTCGTAATTTCGGTCACAGTAACGTCAGTCACACTACATGTAAGATTACTGGAAAAATTACTCTTTCATAGATGTTTTTATTCTCTGAATGTTAGAAGGGATATGATTGTATAAGTCACAATTTCCTACTTCTAGTAGTTTGAAGACAATTTTCAATAAAATATAACTAAAAATGTTTTGTACGTCTATTGTGACACCAGTCATGCTCCAAACCTACTACTCAACACAAAAGAAGTGCAGAGCTAATGATGAACTGGCAACACTTCCATGGCAGGCAAGAGCCAAGGAAAGCTCACATCAAAACTTATAAAGATAAATAACGAATAACATTGGCAGCTGCGCAGTTCTTTTTCCATGATCCCAGGATTTGTAACGTCAGTCATGATGGATTTGTCTGAAGGCGTTTCTTTGGCGAGAAGAGCACAGCTATAGGTCAAAGCGCACAGAAGTGCACAGCTCTCATCAAGAGCGTTATAATTCCTCATGTTCGGTCCGTGTGTCCACACCACCACCAGTATGCCGACTGTCAGACCACTAAGACATTAGTGCCTGCAGTCTGGTGCTTTATGAAATAAACTGCTGTATAATTGCACCAGCAACAAACTCAGCAATAAACGACAACTAAATCAAATGCAGAGTTTCTAAGTGCCACCATTGTTCTGTAGATCGGCCAGTTAACAAGCATCCCCGCCTAGTCTCATCGTCGCCAAACAGAGTGGAACATTGGACAATAAAGGCAAAAAATAGCCCAATGCCGCGGTGAACAACGTGGCTAGCTGAATAGCAAAATAAACAAGTCTTTTCTTGTTACATATGTTTACACAATTCTTGTGTAAACATATGCATGTCATTCTATTGTCAGATGAGTTTGCCAGTATTGTGACCAAGTGGCACCCTTACTAATCCCTGACTGGAACAGGCAGAGTGGTAGGCAGTGGATTGGAGCGTTGCCTCAGTTCATAAAAATGCAAACAAACACCAGATGGGATTTAAAAGGACAGTGGTCTCATAAAAGCTCATCTTGTGACATGTCACACCCCATGGTTCAAACATTAGAGACTACATCCTTAAAGAAGAAGCAAACAGTCGGCAGACAGCCAGGAAGCTCTGAGCGGCCTACGCCTCTACGAAGCAGCACTGCTCATTCGTCACTGCTTTACGGAGCAACTGTGTTCGAACTGAGCCGGCAGTGTTCGAACGCACTCCCAACTACTGTGTCCTCAAAATTATTGTTGTTTTCGCGCCATAAAAAATTGCCTAATGTTCGACAAATGAGCAGTGCTGCTTTGTAGAGGCGTAGGATTATTATTTTTTATAACCTTTAGGTAGGTAGGTAGTTGTAGTTACTCATTGAGCAAAAGCCAGAATATTGAGGTCTAGAGGGGTGGACATCTAGCTTGAGTGCCGACTAACTTATATCCCGATAGCAAAAACCCCAATATAGCTACAGGTGATGCACCCTCAAAGAAGAATGTGGAGGAGCAACAGGAAATGCAACAAACTCTGTTAGATTATTATTATTATTTTAATATTTTCTTATTGTGAGGCGTAATGGATATACAGCATAGGGGTAATGGATAAAGAAAGCATCGGGGTACGTCACGCAGTCTGCAGTATGTTTTGTGGACACTTCCATTTTTTGAGGACAGGAGTTTTGGGAACGTGCACAACAAAACCCTGTAAATACATACGGCTATATAGTCAACACTACATTTAGGGAAACGCATCACCTACTTGACAACGTCCTCATCCAGTGTACTCAAATTACATATGTAATAGTAAGCAAATAAGCCATTTCAGCCACTGCCATGGACATTTGCCACCCCAACAGGAAGCAGCAGACAGTCAGACAGTCAGTCACTCAAACAGACCACCAGTTTGTCTGTCAGTCACAAACAGACAGAGTGACTCCTGCCATATTAGTCCTTGCAAATTATATACACTCACTGAGCACTTTATTAGGAATTATTATTTTATAATTGTTTACTTTATTACTTATTCATGCAATTATCGTAGGGCAGCAATGCATAAAATCATGCAGATACAGGTCAGGAGCTTCAGTTAATGTCCACATCAACCATGGACTGATTGCTGGCGCCAGATTGCTGGTTGGAGTATTTCTGTAACAGCTGATCTCAGGGATTTTCAGGCAAAACAGTCTCTAGAGTTTATTCAGAATGGTATGAAAAACAAAAACCATCCAGTGGGTGGGCGTTCTGCGGACAGAAATTGTCTTGTTGATGAGAGGTCAATGGAAGAGGGCCAGACTGGTCAAAGCTGACAGGAAGGTGACAGTAACGCAAATAACCACACATTACAACAGTGGTATGCAGAAGAGCATCTCTGAACACACAACCTGTCAGACATCTCAATGGACAGGCTGCAGCAGCAGAAGACTTAATATGTCTAAAAACATAAGTCTAATAAGTGCTTATATCACATCCAGAAAAGCAGAGGGAACCTGATGGGTTCTGATAGCATTCAGATCGAATAATCCACCATATTACATGGTAAACCGTTTAAGCTCAGGCTTATGTGTTCACTGGATTAGGCCTGTGACCTTTCTATTCCCCGTTGAGTGTCAGGTCTTCAGAATAGGCAAATGTTTAGTACTCAGGTGCAGTGACTAACGGAAACTGTGCCCAGACTAGGGTGACCAAAACAGGATCATCGCTGCCCTGCACACAGCAACATATATCCTGGGCCATTCCCAGGCCATTTCAAATGAAATGTAAGACATTTGTGTGGTGGTATGCAATGATAGGGAATAGAAAGTTGTCTGAACTATATTCATGACCTACAGCATCGTTCTCTCTCACCGGATGTATTCAAATCTTTTTATAGGCGAAAAGGGCTCTCATAAGACGACAAAAATGTGTTTAATTCTTGAGATAAGATGCCTTGAAAATGGCTTCTTGTGAAATAAAATATCACTTTTAAGTCGCAATATCTTCAAAATTGCAAAAATGAACGTTTATGACACCTGACTTGAATTCTGCACACAAAGTACTCCCAAGATACCAAATATCTAATGATCTGGAAGTTTGCTCGTAGAATTATGGGCATTTTTGCAGATATCGTGCAACCAGGACATTTTTAAGTGATGGCCCCCTATATTTTTAGAAGGCTACAGCACAAAAAATAAGCAGCGTATGAAGATCAAATTTTCTGGATTTCTACTCCTCATCAGTGTCTACCACCACACAAAAAATTGAAGAGATGCTGTGGTGCACTTCATTTCAGTTGACACGGAATCGCCCTCCATTAAAATCACAAAACGACTCCTACTACCCGCTCAGTTAGAGTCAGAGTCAGCTGAGTGCTGTCCTTCCTTAATTAGTTTCCAACGGCAGACTCTTGGGACAGCTGTGGCTGAAGGACTCAACACTCATGACCTTATGGACGTGACAGCAATGGTCAGAACTAAAGTGCTCTGGGTCATGGCAGTGCTCTGTGCCCCACAGTCCACACACACACCCCCACGCCATGCCACACCAAACGCCAAACCCCACCACGCCGCACACCGTACCCCACACCCAAACGCCACACCCCATAGCCCTCACTCTACACCCACACTCATTCCGACTTAACGGATAGCATTCTCTGATTTTCTCACTCATGATTCTTTGCCCTTCACACAAACCCAACACACACACACACACACACACACACACACACACAATTTTAAACCAAAATGAAGAATAAGCCAATGGCTGGCTAAAACAAGACAGACAATCTAAGCCTGAGACTTGCATTGGGTCCTCAGGGACCCTCAGCCACAGAACAGTGTCTGGATCACATAAACATGCATAATGTGCATCATACAGCAAGTTAATTCTGCCCACGTGGTCAAATGTATGTGCAATCATACCCCTCAGCCAATCACCACAGGAAAGGTCACCGAGCCCTCTCTCAACAGCCAATCACATCCCTCCCTTTAGCGAACCTATTTAGATTACGTTCTTATGAATGGATAAAAACTTGCAATTTGGAATTACGGAATATAGGTCTCATATTAAACAGAATATCTTATCTGTATATGCTAACGCACAGCATGGGTAGACATAGTCATGCTAAAGTCCCAGATACTGTCCCACATCTTAGAAATGAAAGCTTATCAAGTTCTGACATTGATTGTGCAGAGGGGCATGATACATTTTTGTAATAGTCAGTTCAAAATTGCCTCCAGTTTGGCTCCTGCCGAACCCTTTTAACCATGCAACTTGCCCAACAGCAGTGCGGATCTTATCCACTAGAGGCTTAAACAACCAACCTTCCGGGTCCCTGGTCGATTTACACAGTGTTTGTTTGTTTCTTCTAGAGCATAAGGTTGGGCAGGAGATGGGAGGGTCAGTCATATAATTCCCAGCCAGATAACCAAACAGTGAGTGTGTTTAAAAAATAATAATAATAGTAATAATATCTTTTCTTTAAAAAATCATGCAATGCACACCCAAACGGCTTATTCAGCTGGAAGGGTAAGAAACTCACTGGATTTATACATTTTTTAAAAACATATTTAAAAATGGTTTCCCTTAAAAACCTTTATCTGTCTGACAAACCTTGTGTAATAACATAAAATTGCATAAAATAGCATAATAGGGGACCTTCTTTAGCTTCCTCTTAAACCAATCAAAACCAGATTTATAAATAAAGCAGAAAAGGAATTGTAATCATGAACAAAATAGTTTGAAGGAAAAAAGTTTCAAACAAAGCAGTAAAAGTGAGGATGTAGACGTGCTAGACGGGACACAATCGCTGGGAGACCGACGACAGGCTGGTCTTAAGTTCAAGGGTCAAAGGCTACTGTTACAGTGCAATAAAAAGCCCCATCTACATACCAAGGCACACAGAGGGTGTGGAAACAGCAGCTGTCAGATTACACTGACTCTGAATGCTGTCAATCATTAACAATTCAATCGCAACCCATTATTTCATTCATCCACCAACGAGTCAAAACCAAAACATTTTTATCATATTACGGTCTAGTGTAGGGTTCATCAGTCCTGGTTCTGAGGAACCACAAGATCTGCAGGCTTATGTTATGTGATATGTGACTCCACACAGCGTTAGAATCTGTGCACTTTAGAATCAGTGGTTTCAGCAAACATCCTTCCCAAATGAACAATGGCAATCCAGAATAATCTCAAAATATCCCCACGGAGACAAGTTAATTAGAGAGACCTCTCTATTTTCAGCAAGGCAATTAATTTGTCCCAGGAATTCCGAAAGGAACGGCAGACCTACATTAGTATTAATGTAGATACCTAGGATGGATTGAGCACATGCAATTTACAGTTCATGTCTTTCAGAGTGCAGTTCCCCATAGAGGTGTGCCAAGCATTTACCTTCTGATACACTCTCACTCTCACCATTCTGAAAGTGCTAAAATGCATCCGTAAAGATTGATGTAATGAGTGTGCAAGCAGATAGCACTCAGGACAGGGCAGTCTGTAACCCAGTGGTGAAGGTGCTTGACTGGGGTCTGGAAGGTTGGTGGTTTAAGCCTCAGTTTAGCCACGATAAGATCCACACAGCCGTTGAACAGGGCCCTTGAGCAAGGCCCTTAACCCCTTAATGCTCCCTGCTTAGTCTAATCAACTGTCGCTTTGGTTAAAAGCATCAGCAAAATAACAATTTTAATTATTGGGACATATGGGAGTTAATTCAGCTATTATTACTTTGGCTGATATCTCTGCGTGGATGACTTCCCATCACCTGAAGCTCAACCTTGCCAAAACTGAGCTTCTCTACATCCCTGCTAAATCCTCTCCGTCAATCGACCTCTCATTGACTGTTGAGGACTTCGTAGTTTCCTCCTCCCGTACGGCAAAGAATCTTGGGGTGACTCTTGATAACTGCCTCACCCTGGCTCCGCAAGTATCCTCCACTGCCAGAACCTGCAGGTTCTTTCTGTATAATATACGCCGTATCTGTCATCTCCTGACTGAGAAAGCCACCCAGCTCCTAGTCCAGGTGCTCGTCATTTCCCGCCTGGATTACTGCAACTCCCTCCTAGCCGGTCTCCCAGCGTGTGCCATCAAGCCCCTCCAGCTGGTCCAGAATGCTGCAGCCCGCCTGATCACCAGTCAGCCCAGGTCGGCTCATGTCACTCCGCTTCTCATTGGCCTCCACTGGCTTCCTATTGCCGCACGCATCCGTTTCAAGACCCTAGTGTTGGCATTTCAGGCTGCTAAGGGGACTGCCCCACCTTACATACAATCCCTGATCACTCCCTACTCCCCAGCTAGACCACTCCGGTCTGCCAGCTCTGGTCGCCTTACGGTTCCCTCTCTACGTGCACCTGGCGGTCGAGCTGCACGTTCACGCCTGTTTTCCGTTCTGGTTCCTCAGTGGTGGAATGACTTGCCTACCACTGTCAGAACAGCAGAATCCCTCCCCCTATTTCGACGCAGACTCAAAACCCACCTTTTCAAACTCTACCTTAGTCCTCCCTCCTGATTTCCCCTGCCCCTCCTTTCTGATATCCCTATCCTTGTCTAACCCCCCCCAAAAAAAAATTAAAAAAATGCACTTCTGATGACAACTATGTTTAGAACAGCATTTCCTGTGTATTTTGCTAGTTTCTGGATGTGATGCTCTGACTTATGGTAGAACCTATGCACTTGTAAGTCGCTTTGGATTAAAAGCGTCTGCCAAATGACTAAAATGTAAATGTAAAATGTATTATCTTCCCTATAATAGCATTCACATTAAAATTCTTGGCAGTCCGAGTTGCCCATTGTTTTGGCTAAGGGTCAGAAGATCTCAGTGACAGAGAAGGTGGGGTGGATGATGGGGAATGTTTTACAGCGGTACAAGAGATGTTGGCACAGACCTCTGAGGTAGAGACAAACTCACCATAGGGGCAACTGTTGTAGGAAGCACATACTCTTATACCGTGAAGTCCATGCAATACTTAAACACTGCAACACTAAATCAACCAACCGCTAATATCAATCAAAAGGCATCATGAAAAGCCCATAAGTGTAGAGGAGTTTGCAAAATATCCTGATATATATCCTATATAACTCAATAATTCCTCGACAGGATGTGATGGTGGTTTTCCTTATTTTGGCATTTTATTTTTACCTGTAGAATGTAAAGTGCCATATTGCAGCAGGTGAAAGACAGACACTGGAAACACTCTTTTCGGCAGGAGACAGATCTGGGGGAATCACGATACATTCCTCAAACAAGTCGTTTACCCGTTTACCTCTTGTTAATGATGACACTTCTGCCTGACACTTTGTGAAAAACAACATGATGCATAATTTAGCGTCTTACATTTTCCATCTGGCAGCTACTAGAAACACAGTCCAGTGTTCCCACCACACATTACTTCTGCAGCAGTGGCAAGGCTCAGCTGCCATTCATTACGTGAATGTATTATTAGGAACATTAGAGATGGCTTTCTAATTATATTTAAACTTTAACATATAATCCATGTAACTATGCAGAACACATTAGCTTTGAACTACCAATGCAATAACGCTCCAACAAGTCCATACACAACTCAGAATAAAGTTGGGTTGAGAACAAGGATGTGAATATTGGCAAGGTCAAAATGGACCCAAAGAACTGCATACCCTCTAAAACAGAGGTGTCCAACTCCAGTCCTGGAGGGCTGCAGTGTCTGCTGGTATTTGTGGTTTCCTTTCAATCAGCAGCCAATTAAGGCCTAGAGAACAAGGCGTGTGGACACTTTAGCCAATTAAAGACTTTGAAATGCATCTCTCGTGCTGAAACACACCAAAAACCAGCAGACACTGCGGCCCTCCAGGACTGGAGCTTGACACCTAATAAATAAAATAAAACAGTTGTGAGATGACCATTTCTGGTGAATTCGAAGGTAAAAACAATAGAGCATAATTCAATTGCTTGCAGCGGTTGTGAGAAGCTTGTAGCGGTGGGCTGCTATCGCTATTTGAATGTAGCGGAAAACAGCACTCTGTCTGCTTTTTCTTAATCCTGGGGTCAGCTTGTGCAGTAACCTCACCATATCACCTTAAGTAGGCTAGGTATGCCGTGACCAGAACATTTCCAACACAATGCCTCCCCTAATGAACATATTACACTCCGGCGTAGTACCTCACTAGAACAGTACCAATGCCAAACCAGCTGTAAGTATAAATTCATGCACTATTTGTGAGAGAATTCGGATTCATACTGCGAAATAGAAAGCCTCACACAACAGCGCTCCTTGAGGGAAAACCACTAATAATAACCCTTAAATTGGTTTCTCCAAAGTGACAGCAAACATGGTTCAAAGCTTTGATTTGAGGCATTAGGAGAGTCATGGGACTCCCACTGCCTCAGAATACCCAGAATGCAGCACGGCCGCGGGTCTGAAGCGTGCGTACGAAGCGCCCAGAGGATCCGGGGTTCCACACACAGCCCCCAGACTTACATTCTGCCCTCATCTCTAGTGTTGGGGTCTGAAGCGTGCGTACGAAGCGCCCAGAGGATCCGGGGTTCCACACACAGCCCCCAGACTTACATTCTGCCCTCATCTCTAGTGTTGGGGTCTGAAGCGTGTGTACGAAGCGCCCAGAGGATCCGGGGTTCCACACACAGCCCCCAGACCTACATTCTGCCCTCATCTCTAGTGTTGACTCTTTGTAAACAAAGGCAGCAATGCTCAAAACGCTGTAAATTATCAATGTTTGAATATTACACAAGGGCGCTATGACAAAGAAAGGAACTCACTCACACACACACACACACACACACACACAGCTGTAAACAAATGATTTAACAGCAGGAAAACACACTAATTTAGCACTTACCATCTCATCGAGCGCATAGTGCAATAATCCATGCTCGTACAGGATGAAGAACCGTCTCTGCCACTTCTGCGCGGGAAACAAAAACAAGACCAATCAGATGATGTCGCATTACGACATGACCAATCAGATCCCTTCAGATCTTTACAAGGCCAATCAGATCGCCTTTACATCTCAACTAGGGTGACCAAATCCACAATCCACATGTAGAACAGCAGTTGATTAGGCGGGACACTTTTGGGACAGTATCTATTTTTTGAATTATAAATAGACATGCGTTTTCATTTTAAAATGCGTGCATTTACAGGTACAGGATCGGCAAGTCAGAGGACGTTTGGATGATTCTGCAGGACACTGATTTTCCTGCTCGTTCAGTGACCTGTTACCATCTTTTCCTTGTTTTATGCAGCGATATGCACTGGTGTTACATTTCTAACCCCCAGTTACCCAGGGCGGCCATTAATAACATATGAGGAAGTGCTTTGTGCTCAGGCAGCAGGGAGCCTGAATGGAGGCTCCTCCACCGGGCCCAGGGAAACACTATCTGCAGGAGGGCTATTAAACATTTAGGGAGCTCCCTATGTCTGGCTTAGAAAACAATCATATTTTAACCTACAGGGATGGAAAATGGAAAATAACACGATGATGGCGACGGTCTCTTAAAGTGAGGAGTTCTGTCGACGGTCTCCAGTCACAGCTTCTACAAAGATGGTACTCCGGGCCAGTTCAACAGCAGCCATTTTAGTGTAGAGGAGTAAGGCTAGTGTCAGCAAATAGGTCTCCTCCCTTGGCCGATTTCCTCCATTCAGCAGCATCCCTCGCACACGGAATGTTTTAGGGCAGGGGTGGCCAACCCTGGTCCTGGAGAGATGCAGCGTGTGCTGGCTTTCGTTTTCAACCTAAAATCAGGATATCCATGCCCTAAAACAGAGCCTAACAGATACCAGACCATAGAGCAAAACCATGCCCTAGAACAGAATCTTGACAGATACCAGACCATAGAGAATATCCATGCCCTAAAACAAAGCCTTAACACATACCAGACCATAGAGAATATACATGCACTAGAACAGAGCCTTAAGGGACACCGACAAACACTAATCCTAAACTTCACACTGACAAACAGGAACATTGTAAAGGCCAATTCCTTAAAACAACACTGCGCGTTCACCTGAAGGTGCTTCGTGTGAGACCCTCTATGGAATTAACAGACCGTCTGAAAGGTCTGAAACGTCAGGGCATCTTTCCCACCCTCTAAAGCAGGTGTGGCCAATCATGAGCCATGGAGGGGTCGATAGCATGCAGGTTTTCATTCCTGCCTGTAACTACACCAGACGATTTCACTAATGAACACACTCAACCAGAGAGGATGGAACTAAGTGGAGCTGGTGTAGTACTTGGTTGGAATGAAAGCGTGCATACTCCCGGCCCTCCGTGGCAGGTTACCGGGCTCCCCCGCCCTAAAGAAGCCCTCCCCTGTATTGAAGCATGAATCAGTTCAGCGTGATTTTGAGTGTTACAGTAACACGGTCACGGTTGCCTGCAGTTCGGTCATAAATCATTCAGATTTATCAACCTGGTTGAACTAACCGTCAGTCAAAATACATTTAACTTACCCGAGATCTGAACCCAGGATTGTCAAAGTTAGTTCCTTCAGGAGCCAGAAGCAGCCAACCTCCATATATGGGTTTTGCCTAAAGTAAATGACAGGAAAACACGAACCACATTAAAGATTCTTAATAATGGAGAAAAAAGGCTCCATAATAACCAACGTTCCTCAGTTTTTCCAGTCTCCAATTCAGCAGAGTAATGGAAGTCAATAATAAATAAAAAAAGACAAGCTTGTTATGAAGAGCAATGTATTCACACTGGTTGAAGCTGGCAGTCAGTAAGACACTCTATATTAAGGCCCTTGTCATGTTCCCTGATGAGCTTCATCCAAATATCCCCGCTAGCCCTGAGATGGCCAATTCCTGAAATTTCTGAAATCACTGGATCCATCCTCTAAACATGAACAGCATTATGATTTGGGGTTGCTTCAATTGGTCAGATCTTGGCTCAGCAACATTATGTGGCAATAAAATGAAGTCAGCTGAGGACCAGAATGTATTAAATGACCAGGTTGTCCCATCAATGGATTTTTTTTCTTCCCTGATGGCACGGGCATATTCCAGGACGACAATGCCAGAATTCGTCAGGCTCAAATTGTGAATGAGTGGTTCAGGGCGCATGAGGAATCATTTGCACACATGAATTGGCCACCACAGAGCCCTGACCTTAACCCCATTGAAAGCCTTGGGGATGTGCTGGAGAAGACTTCACGGAGTGGTTTGACTCTCCCGTCCTCAATACAAGATCTTGGCCAAAAGTGTAATGCAACTCTGGTCGAAAATAAATGTTGTGATGTTGCACAAGGTTGTCGAAACAATGCCATGGCGAATGCGCGCCGTAATCAAAGCTAAAGGCAGTCCAACAAAATATTATAGTGTGGCCAGGCAGTGTATGTTGCCACCGCATTTTCCCTTTCAGAACAATTACCCAGTGCCCTGAGCACTTTCAATCTATGATATGAATCCAAATAATTAGCCTCTGTTAAACTCAAAGAAAGCCCGCAGAAATATATTTAATTGTGCAATGCTTGGGTGGAAACGTCACATCCGTAACAGCCATCATAAGGTAACTAGTCCAGGGAAGTTTGTTTTGGGGGACGTGAGCATGAGCAATCGAAAGTCTTTTTTACAACCGTATGCGAACCACTCCTCTTTCTACTTCAGAGGAGTCAGCTCTCTACTACGGTAAACAACATGACGGTGCTGCCACAAACATGGTTAATTTAGACCAGGGTTGCATAACAAGGGTCAATCCATTTCAGAATTGTGCACCAATTCCTGCTCTTAAGTATTTAATTAGCTCAAATCATATCTTGATCTGGCATTTGTTTCAACACCAGCTGCAGTCGTGGACTGCAAGTGCATCCTAAAGATTTCGTGCTCAAGGAAAGTAGTAAACCAGCATACAGAGCGGCCAAAAAGCTCAAACTAATTGGTTGGAGCAAATATCGGCACGCAGAGTTCTGCGCCACTGACTTTACTTTTCCTGTCAAACTTTCTTTGTCAGTAAATTAAACAAACAGGAGATATCCATTTGTTCATCCTGTCGGCAGTGGGTCTGCTTATGTATCCAGTCTATAGCCTACAATACAGGTCAAGTTGCAGTGTCTGCATTAATGCGTCACTGAAACCATTATAATTGGTAGGCCTATAACGCCCATATTCATTAATTCAGTTTAATAAAATAATCCAGTTGCTAGTAATGTATTTAACCCGTATAATTGTAGTCCTTAGCCTGTATACTTAATCTTTAAAAATCTAGAACATATTAGCACAAGACAATGCTCCGATGCCACCCAGTCGCCCAACAATGCCTGTTTGTTGGGCTTACTCTCAAAAACTACTAATTATGCGCCGTTTCAGTGGCTAACATCAGGCCTAGAATAATATCCATTATTTCAATTAAGTGCAGGGTCACATAATGCAAAAATAAATAAATAAATAAATAAATAATCAAGCCTGCGACCAAGCGACTGAAATAGCGAATTCGCACACAAGCGAGAAACAAGCAAAATGTCATCTTTAACACTGACCCACATTCAAGTGAGTCCATTAAATGCTTATGTAGATCCATACATTTAAACGAGATTGCCCTTCATTCATGTCTATAAGACGTCCTAAAAGTTCAAACGTCAACATACACATTTACCTGGCTTAAATCTTCGGCGTTCAAGAAATGAGACTCTCTGGGTTTAAAACAATTCTGACATTTACTTTTGTTGAAAATATTGGCTTGAAACTTCCGACAAGCATTGTCTTGGGAGGACATCATTGGGAATGTTTTTGTAATGATGAAAAGCCAGTAGATTGTCACCGTTGATAACTATCACAGAAAATTCAAGTTAGTAAAAGTAGTTTCCAAACCGCTAAGATGCTTCCAATGTTGGCGGTTCCCATCATGTAACCATGTGCTTCGTAAGCATATAGGCTACGGTGCTCTTTTCCAGGTGTTCTGCTGGCGAGGAAATAATACGAACGCAGCACAAATCCAGAGAGAAACCATTAGAAAAGGCGACTTTCTATCTAAGGAGCGAGCAATGCAATTAAAAAATCCAACTGAAGCCTGTAACCGTCCCCGAATTCGTTCTGCTTGCAACCGTGGCTCCGTGATCTAGCTGGTAACTGGAGTTGTTTACTTATTTCCTTTGCCTGGGAAGTGAAGTTTTTTGTTGTTAGATGATGTCGGTGGCAAAACTCCCCTCACGCTTGTGTTGTACTCGCGTGCCATGCCTTTCCATGTTCTCTCGGGCGAAACACAACACGCAGACTAAAATGCACAGGTGACACTTCAGCCGGTCAAAAGGTTCTGGAAGCGTCCTTCAATGGAGCTAGTGCGCAAGCAATCGCGTTTTTTTAAAGTTTTTTTTACGTGCAATCCACTGCTGAAAAATCGAATTATTCAAAACAGAAAATGTATTTCCGTAACTCACATGGGATGTCCTGCTAGGCTACCCTAACGTTACATGTTTTTGTTACTTCAAGTCAACTTTAAAGGTAGCTTACACCACGGTGTGGTGCGGTACGAAAGCACCAGCATTAATGCATGAATCTTCATTTTGTATGTGTTTAAATCTCTATTCATTTCAGTATTCCTAATTCTGTCTTGTACCCGTTAGCACCCACGCGCTCACGAATGTGCAGGTTAGCCGATTAACTTTCGAAATTTCTGGTCCACCTTAAATATGTAGCGCTGTTGTGTGTTTATGGTCTTCCAAGGCTGGAATTACACCTGAGAGATATACAAGGAGACGACTGTTCCATCATCCAAATTAAATAAATACGCAACAACTTTTTCTGGAGCTCGTACAGCTTTTCAACCTCGACTATTTCTATATTAAATCTTTCTCAAGACTCGTACGACGTGCGTTTACTTTGGTTTCCCAAGAGGATGTGTTACCATGCCGCTATCTGGGTTATGCATTTACATAGATGCATTAACAGTCGATAGATATCGACGTCGACACGTTTACTAAACATCTATTTTAATTAATGTTGGTGACACTTAAGTGACACACCCACTGTTCGTTTGGAGAGGTTTAAGCAGATCGGACATTTATCATCTCGACGATGATGCTTTTAGTTTTTACATCACTGCATATGCAAATTATTAGTAAACACACGACTTTAGGTTGCTTATCAAATATAGTCTTGGACGTTTGGTGTTTACGCTACTGCCCGCAAAATGGGCTATCCTAGATAAAACTTCTGAGCAAACATGACGGGGAGAGGGTTGGTTCAGGGGGTTGTTGATGTTAATTTTCAGTGTCAAAATGGTGTAGTTGACTAGTTGAGAAGCCATGTTTTACAGCATCGTTGTCACGAAATACTTTTATTTGGACTTTTATATGTGCTGATTTATATGTAGGGTATATGAAAATAGGCTGTAATACATTAGTCATTTAGCAGACGCTCTTATTCAGTGACGCGCAATAAAGTGCACATCATAAGTGGGATGTTAGTTTCATACCACAGCCCTTAGCGTTTCAGTTGTGGTTTTCCGCTTTCAATTAAATCTGAAGGAATAAATATAAAATTTGATTTGTCAGTATTTGTTTTCACATTAAGCGGGTGCTGATGTTTAAAGGCATTGCCTGGTTACGCTTTCGTAGCTCACTATCGGACCATGCAAGGCAAATTAATGCGAATGATTTGTCGCCCTCCCGTGGCAGTGAAGTGATAATAATGCATGGCTTGTCAGGTGAAAATACCACACGTTTAGTGGTTGCGGCGCACACCAGTAGTGAAGTGTCTGCGGATTTTGTGAGTGAGGGTTGTGATTACGAAAATACGCAACAGAAATTCGAGTGAAGTAGAGAAGAGCCATCACAGTTTGTTAAATAGCCTATAGGAAGCTGAATCAAAGATTTAGTTCGCCGCCTGTTTGATTTCTCAGATGCGTCTGTTCTCAGTGTTTGCAAGAAGGGCATTTGGACAATATACGATAAAGTGCTCAGTCAGTATTGAAACTAATGGAAATATAGCCATTTTGCGAATAACATTGTCCACTCACCATTGCTATTATGAACTTGTCGTTCAAAATTTGGAATTTTACTGGAGCAAATTATCAATTTATTAAATGTTTATTTTCATGTTGATGAAACTGGATTGCTTCTCTTTTAGAGGCAAAAATGAACTTCCTATATGGTCCAGTGATGCTTGCCTCATGAGGAGCATACTAATGCAAACTAATTAGTAGATTGCATCATTTTTCCAATTCACCGCACATCAAACCTCTGCATATATATATATATATATATATATATATATATATATATATATATATATATATATATATATATATATGCAGAGGTTTGATGTGCGGTGAATTGGAAAAATGATGCAATCTACTAATTAGTTTGCATTAGTATGCTCCTATATATATATATATATATATATATATATATATATATATATATATATATATAATTCTTGATGTTATAAATGATCTGGACCCAAGCAGGAGACAATCCTCCCCTGGAGCAATGCAGGGTAAAGGGCCTTGCTCAAGGGCCCAACGGCTTTGTGGATCTTATTGTGGCAACACCGGGGATCAAACCAGTCACCTGGTAATCTGAGTGATTTTGTGATGAAATAGCAATATTGATAACAAATTTTTGAAAACAAAATTCATGAAAATCAATTGTAACACAAATACACATGTAACATTATAGCAAATAGGTGAGACCCCAGTTTTGTGATAAAAATACAAGTGATATATAGCTAGTAAGGAAGTAAAATCACTACTTATTTTAGAATGTGGATACAAATTATGTCTTATCACCGAAGCAAAATAGAAATGTATGCCTTAATGTTGCTTATTGGAAACCCCACTGGGGATTAAGAAGCAAACAATGCCTCTGCATAGACAGATAGGCCCAGGTGCAGTATAAATAATCATAAATAGGCCTGGCCATTTCATTGCACACTGTTTAATTTGTTAATGTTGCTACCTTTTACTATTACAAGTGTTAATGTCACATTTGTTAATGTTGCTATTTTTTACCAAACAAGTTGAATTTCTCGAAAATCTTCTATTTCTGAGAAATTCCACTTGTCGCTTTGTTAATGACGACTGCCGCTGATGACGTTATGAGCTGGCAGCTGTGGACGCGATGCCGGAAGTGACGCAGGGCAAATTCTCAGTAATGTCCACTAAATAGAAAGGTACAGAAAGAGAGAGAAAGCATAAAGAAACTCATTATTGACGTCCAGGTCAGTCCAACTTATTATACTGACAACACAAATCACGGTAAGGTTTAGGCGCTATAATCGACGGCAGAAGTGGTGCGCAACTGACATTTCATAAAGAGGGGTCTAGTTTATTGCTTAAGCTAGCTATCGCGAAAGCTAGCTAGCTGGCTAGTTTGTTAGCTGGCTAGGTATTTTATGTCTGTGCTGTGGCTGTTTTTGTTGCCCAACCTGCGAGTTTACGCTTAGGACGCAATGACCGTCTATTCTGCAACAATAACTCCATCATTTTAAAAGGTAAGAATGTTGGAACATAAGTATGATGTCTTTGTTTCACATTTGGTTACTTTTTTTATTCTCCAAGATTCTGTAGAGTTTGTTTATGCCAGTTATGCTTTGAAACTCTGTTAATGATTCTATTCACGGGGTTTTTATTTTCAGTTTTAACTGTCTCGCCAGTTGACTGGTATAATCGCTCTTTTGCGCCCCAAGCTATTGTTCTTACTAGTTACTATCGCTAAGAACGCTAACGAAGACGCACACTGCCAGCTTCAGTTATTATAAAATCGAACTAACTTGTGTTGTTTGTTCTGCATTTTCGGCGCTTACAGCTGTTGGCTATTTACTCGAACTTAACTGAATTAATCATATTTAGAAATCGAGATTGAAACACACATGAACTGTATGGAGATGGCATGCATCACTTCAATATTGCTGGAACATCCATGTACGTCAAATGTTTATTCTAATACATTTTCACACCATCATACGGTGACATTTTAACAAGTGAACGCTATTCCCCGTTGAAGCGAAACGATTATTGCTGTGGAAAGCTGATGCGAAATGCCTTGTGAAATAGCTAACTTACTGTGTCGGTGGGCCAACTCCTAGAACTCCTACCTCGTAAGCAGATTCTTTCTCTTTATATGGATGGATGTGTTGCGCTGGTGTACCAGAATGTGTTATGGGTTTGATCCCCCCCCCCCCCCCCCGTCGTATCAAATTAAGTTTGAACAAACAACTCCCTGATGTTTTGTCATATAAGATCATTCTGGAGACAGATTTCCGTATTCAATCTCTCGCAAATGTGGTCCAAGAACGTAACTTTGATAAAGTAAAGGCACAAGCCATGATCACGGTCAGCATGACAATGCTACATTTAACTGTATTGATATATTATATTTTAATATTTTAATTTTAATTTACGGTTGATCAATATTAAATGTTTTATTAGAATATTGATTCCGGATGAAAGACTGGCACCCCGTGGTGTTGCAGCATAGCTACCTCTTCAGCAAATCTTGCCCCAACATGTTCTATGGGAATTACGCCGGTCCTGTCCGGCTGTTTGAATAAAACTGCCGGCCTTGAAAACTTCAACACAATTATTTTTTCCCTCCAACCTATCCAGATTTCATGATAGATTCCATGATAGATTCCAGCGAATGAAGCCCCATCACAATTAAACGAATAGTGATAATATACGTAAATGATAATAAATAAAAACGTAACGGTCACTAAACAGTAGGTTTCTCTTCATTTTAGAAAAATATGAAATGAAAGCGGGGAGTGGAACAACCGAACACTGTTTTTGCGTAATTTAAAAAATATACACTCACTGAGCACTTCATTAGGAACACCTGTACATCTGCTTATCCATGCGATTAGCCTATCTAATCGGCCAATCGTGTAGCAGTACAATGCATAAAATCATGCAGATACGGATCAGGAGCTTCAGATGTTCCCATCAACCATCAGAATCGGGAAAAAATTTGATCTCAGTAATTTAGAACATGGAATGATTGTTGCTGCCAGACAGGGTAGTTTGAGTATTTCAGAAACTGCTGATCTCTTGAACAATATACAGCGTTACATTACAAGTTATCTTGGCTGATGCATTTATAATAGGCGGGGGCATCTTGGAACACAGTGTTACAATGTGCCCTGGCTGTACTAGTTGTACTGCTGCAAGGCTTACAGTTTCTGCTTGCTAGTGTCATGTGCCGAAACTATACTATACTATACTAACCCACAAGACAGTGATTTAAATTACATATATTTGGAGTCTGTAGTGTTCACATGTTGTCAGTTAATGGGAAAAACACTTTGGTGAAAAAACATTACTTTCATGGTGTGAAAACACAACTCTTGATGAACTCTTCATTGTTTTCAAATTGCCCTGCCACTTACACATAGGTTGTTGTAATACATGGGTGAAAACAAGCCTGTCATTCTTGCGCAAATGCAACCATGCAAAATCCCCATGTTTCAACATGCCCCATGTTAGTTTATGCCCTGGTTTTCCCTACTTAGGTTATGAATGAAGATAAAACCTACAAGTCATAGTCAAATTGAATGCCCCCAATTAAACCTATAGCCTTCCCACACAGGGAACCTCCATTTTGCAAGGAAAGCTCAACAGAATGTAGCCGATTAGGTGTAAAGCTGCTGGTACTGCTGCTGTGCCGTATCGGAGGCATCGATTCAATGGGTGTCCAATCAGATGTCACTGCTGAGTGAGTTCATCCAATCGTACGTCACTGCTGAGCCCATGCATCCAATCGCACGTCACTGCTGAGCGCGTTTCCCCCTCCACTTAAAAACCCTGTGCGTACAGCTAACTCATCGATCAGGGATGATGGTCACAGATTGACCCATCTATTCCCTTATTTAAATCGCCAGATAAAAAGGCAAGCGTCCTGTCAGTGCCCCTCATCCTGCCCAGGTAACATACCCAGAGCATTAACTGACCCCAGGCAACTCTGTGCTTTTTCCTTGCTTCCATTGCTGGGGAGGGAGAGTTTGCCAGGCAACGGCAGGAGTACAGCTAGGGGCAATTTAGACGCTCAGATGAACCCAGCCTGCAAGTCTCTGGACTGCGGGAGTCCCCACAGGGACAGGGAGAGGACAGGCGGGTTCCACACGCGGAGTCTCGGCCGGGGGACGGTGCTGCGCGCTGCTCCTCCCTCCACGCCCGCCGCGTTCAGGACACGGCCGCTGTTGAGGGCGCTTGCGCTCTGCTGCTGCCAGCACTCAGCAGGGCCGCCCTCGGCAGGGCCGCCCTTGGCCCCCTGCACCGCCTCTCCTCTGCGGAGCTCTGAGCACCGGCTCGCTCTTTTCCCGGCTCGGCTCGTGTCAGTTTAAGGGAAATTACTCGATCTTTAGACTTCTTTATGGGTTTGGTTTGTACAACACCTGTCCTAACTTCATATACCTGTAACACCCGATACCGATATGCCGATACCCTAAAACGGAGTCCAATTGCCATTACCAGTATAGCCACTGTGGACTAATTCACTTTTAAAACTCCTCTATACACCCTTGATCAACTTAAAACATTATCGGTTAATAGGGTTTATTGTTTTGGTATCACTATAAATGCTACTTACAAATACAACTATTCAGGGGATTTATTGAAAAGAAGGCATCAAGAAATGACCGTATTACAAAACATTCATACTGTATTTCGCAAGTTTAAACCTATCAAAAAGACTTCTTCTTTTTTAAAATTTATTTTTATTTTTTTTGCTGTAAACGTGTTTGTATGCCTACTTCTGCAGTGAAACATTTGAATCCATGACATTACTTAAACGTTTATGAAGTAATATCATTTTGGCTTAAGAAACTGGTGGGAACGAGTGTTCTGCTGCATATGAAGTTTGAAAAAAAATGTGATCTGCGTTGCCCGAATCGTGACATCATCAGGGTATATATCATATATGTCAATCAAATATCCCATTGGAAAATTGTCGACGGCCACAAATTTGTCAGTTTAATTTAACGGTTCGTTTTCAAAGTTGGCATACCAGCCGTTATGGATCAATGCAAAATGGAATACTTCCGGCACCTGATTGGTTAGACGATACTTTAAGTGAATTAAATGGAACCTACTCTACCCACCCCAGAATGCATTTTATGAAAACATTTGTAGAAGGCAGAGCCAGGCTGACACAGCAAGTGCAGTTATTCTTTAAAGGTCTTTCATTGCCCATTTCTAAGGTAAGTTGGTTGCACTGTCCCCCAATTAAACCTATAGCCTTCCCACACAGGGAACCTCCATTTTGCAAGGAAAGCTCAACAGAATGTAGCCGATTGGTTGACTGGTGTAACTTCTTCGGTTGCCCAATTCAGACTGATATTTTATTATTTGTTGTAAGAGTCTGGCGCCTGGGTGTGGTTCAGTCCACCAGCCTTTGCCTGGGTGGGGGAGGGAGCCTTCGAAGATTTCACGGAGCATGTACAGCCCATGGATAATGAGTTTCGGGGGGTGGAGGTGGAGAACACACTCACCTCTGCTGTTACCCTCAGCTGTGAGACTGGCAGGACCATTTGCTTGCCATTCCTTTCAGGTGGTCTTGTGCCAGGGATGGTCACAGGCGCTTCATCTGGTTGTGGAAGCAGCGGACCGTACCATGGAGTCAGAATTTGGGGGTTTGGGCCGTACATGGATGGACCACTGTGTGGCACTTTGTGTTTGTCTCCGTGGCCTATATTGCTCAATGGATTCACCTGTATAATTTGAGATTCCTTGCCAGATATTATGCTATGTGTTTATGTCGACTCGAGCAGTGGACTGCATCAGGCCTTTGGAAAGCACTGTATTCTGTGGAAATGTGTTCAGCAGAAAGGAGATGAACTTCAAGCCCTTCTTTCTGTTCTTCAGTGTCGTGGACGTTCGGCACATTGCGCTAGAGATGACCCCTCCTGCCCTCCAGACCCATCCATTCTGAGACACTTCTGTAAGTACCTTTGGTCTTTGAGTTGTTAGCTGTTCCTTACTAAGGTGAAAACAAGTTGTGACCGACTTATTTGAAGTATTGAACGGTGTGAAGTAGTGAACATATTTTTATTCATATTGTTATTTACTGTATACATACTCTAACATGATTATGAATTATATACAGAAAGTCGTTGTATATAAAGGGTCTTTTCACATTTACAAACTCTATTGATTTGGATATAGTTTGAAGAAGGACCGTGCCACGTGGTGTTAATTCAGGCTTAAGCCTGGAGGTGTTTTGCCGTAACTGTGTGTAGTCATCGAGTCACAGGGTTGATGAATGTGTTTTCGGGAGATTGATGATGCGCTGTTGTTTTCCACTCCGAGGCGGTAGAAAGAGGAAGCGGAGCGGCCGGGGGCTGTCTGTGGTCGCCGTGAGTCGTTGGCGGCTTCAGGAAGCGGGGCTTGAATCACACAGCTTGAACTTCCTGTTGCAGAAATGGCCAGCCGAGCTCGTACGAGCCGAGCTTCCTGTCCTCTAAATAGCGGTTTTAAATCTGGTAACTCCGCGTTGCATTGCGCGCGGTGCATATCGAGGTCATAGAACAAACAAACAACCAAGCAGCTCAGATAAGGTACAGTTCACATACGATCGGTTGTAAAGCCGTGAGCATAAGTCTAGTACACAAGGTAGATAGGCCAAGTCTGTAACTACCATACCGAGACATCTGCAACCTCAGGAACTACTGTTCCAAGCCAAATACAAATTTAAAAGTCCTAGATTAAGGTACTAAATACAAGAGGGTAAAGATAGAAAGAGACGGGTGAAAAACAAGTGACAATAGATTAGGGGAGTCTCGCAAAGGAGTCAAGGTACAGTGATGAGTCTCCAGATTGCGGAGAAAATAGCCAGCGAGTGAGCAATTCTTATGGGGTAACTGTAGGACGGTCTCTATAGTAGCTAGTAGTTTTATGGTCCTGGCTGAGCTGGTGAATAAACGGAAGGGAATGCATGAGAGGAAAGGAAAGGAGGGGGAGGTGTGTTGTGATGATAATGGTGTGGGTGGGTTTTGGGCCGGGGAGTCACACTTGACATGAAGCAATCTTTGATTAGTCACCGTGATGTCGAAACGGACCGTTTGACTAGTCGGTGGTGGTGTGGCAGCACACAAATCCCTCCACCAACTCACCTGAAGCCTCAAGAGCAGAAGACGACATCTGTTGTCTGCCAGGGAATGTTGAAGAACGTGGTTTAATCCTTCCACTGCGAATCATCCAAATCAATGCAAGTGTGGAACTGGCTTTGAGGATCGTTTCAGCATTGGATGGATGTTCTGGTTGCGCATTGACATTCATCTACTGACTGAATTGAGCTATGATGTTTGAAATCCATCCCAGAGGTTGGCATATGTTGAGTTAAACCTCTGGGTTATTTGTGTTGACTTCTCCCACAACATTGAGTGATTTTTCTGTGTTGGGAGATAATGATGATGTTTTTTTTTTCCCGGGAGAGACATTTAAAATTAGCAGGATGTCGAAATGAAAAACATGGCATGGCTCAAAATGCCAAAAGTCCATAACTTTGTAAGGAAAAGCCGTACAACACAGCCGACGTACAACAAAGTGCATATCCATAACCAGGGATAAGTTCGCTGAAAGACCCTAGAGGGAAGTACAATTTGACCTGCTACCTGTATACCAAAGATAAGGACGAGGGCCAATTTTATTATTTTTCCCCCTCCCCAGCAGCAGATGGAATGTTGAGTCGCGCGGCGGGAGCAGGGCGGCAGCAGCGGGCCGTCCAGACCTGAGGCTCGGCGGGTTTCGGCGGGCGGGCGCGGTGGCGAGGGACGGAGAGAGACGGAGAGACATGGGCCAGTGCGTCACCAAGTGCAAGAACCCGTCGTCCTCGCTGGGCAGCAAGAGCGGAGACAAGGACCCCGCCGGGAAGGCCCACTGCAAGAAGGGCGGAGTGATCGGAGGAGGGGGGGCAGGAGGGGGCGTCTACAAGGAGGAGGCCAAGTCCCCCTCGGACCTGCTGGCCAACGGCACCAAGAAGATGGAGGCGGAGGGCCGGGCCCCGTGCCCGGAGGACCCGCGGAGGGAGGAGGCGCCGGCCGGGGACGGGGAGCGCTTCTCGGTGCCGCGCATAGAGGAGCTCTTCGGCTGCTACAAGGACGAGGAGGACGATGCCATCCTGGAGGAGGGCATGGAGCGCTTCTGCGACGACCTGTGCGTGGATCCGGCCGAGTTCCGCGTGCTGGTCCTGGCCTGGAAGTTCCAGGCCGCCACCATGTGCAAGTTTACACGGTGAGTGTGTGTGGGGCGTAGCCACCATGTGCAAGTTTACACGGTGAGTGTGTGTGGGGCGTAGCCACCATGTGCAAGTTTACGCGGTGAGTGTGTGAGGGGTGTTGAATAAAGCTGAAATCCCTCCTGTAGTCTTGAGTGATGTATCCTGCCAGCGCCAACCCGGCCTACCCAGAAGTCTCTGCGTGCTGCTTCCTGTGAGCAGCGAGACATGTTAGACAAGCCTGTCACTTGGAAAGTCCCAATAAAGCTCACCCCCCCCCCCCCTTTTTAGTCAAAATAGTATTAGTGTGTCCGAAACCATAGCTGTATAAAATAATGTGCCATTTTACATACCTGAGCCTGTAACACCCCCATTATCTACAATGGAAGAGTCTGATTGCAGTTACCAGTATAGCCACTATGGACTATTCCACTTTTTTATCAGGGTGTAACCTTAAACAAAAATGAAATAATCTGTTAATTGGGTTTTAAAATTTTATTGTAAATTTGTCAATTAACATTCTTTATATGTTATACGTTAGATATTGTATATTAGGATTATATTAGAGATTAATTAAATAAATTATTTCATTTTAATGTATTGTTCCTATTCATCGTATTTCCCTCTTGTACTGTATTTCTTTAAAAATATTTAATGCTTCTGCCCATTTATTTATCTTATTTTAATTTATTGTGAAGCACTTTCTGTTCAAAGGTGTATGAAATGAGTTCTATAAATAAAGGATGACTGATTGGATGATTGATAGGTTTAAACTTGCGAAATACAGTATGAATGTTTTGTAATACGGTCATTTCTTGATGCCTTCTTTTCAATAAATCCCCTGAATAGTTGTATTTGTAAGTAGCATTTATAGTGATACCAAAACAATAAACCCTATTAACCGATAATGTTTTAAGTTGATCAAGGGTGTATAGAGGAGTTTTAAAAGTGAATTAGTCCACAGTGGCTATACTGGTAATGGCAATTGGACTCCGTTTTAGGGTATCGGCATATCGGTATCGGGTGTTACAGGTATATGAAGTTAGGACAGGTGTTGTACAAACCAAACCCATAAAGTTCCAAAGCTAAATCTTTCTATTAAATCTGATTAAGGATGTAACTTCAACATATTCAGAGTGGAGGGTCAGGTGACACTGGTTTGTGGGCAGGTATAAATGTGCCAAAAATGAAATTGAATATTCCATGGGTCATATCTCAGCTAATGTTACTGCTAACATGTTTAACTTTCCCATTGTGAAAAGTTATTCTCAGATGACTCATTTACAATTAAAATGACAGTAAAAATGTTTGTATGATGATGGCATACGTGTGTAGTGTTTGATAGGTGGCCTGTAGCGCAGTGGTTAAGGTAAATGACTGGGACACGCAAAGGTCGGTGGTTCTAATCCCGGTGTGGCCACAATAAGATCTGCACAGCCGTTGGGCCCTTGAGCAAGGCCCTTAACCCTGCATTGCTCCAGGGGAGGATTGTCTCCTGCTTAGTCTAATCAACTGTACGTCGCTCTGGATAAGAGCGTCTGCCAAATGCCAATAATGTAATGTAATGTAATGATTTCGGACTCATTCTCTCCTCATCTCTCTGTTCCTCCTCCCCCCCCCCCCTTGCAGGAGGGAGTTTGTGGAGGGCTGCAAGGCGCTCCGCGCGGACAGCCTGGAGGGCATCTACGCCCGCTTCCCCAGCATGCTCCAGGAGGCGCGGGCGGAGGACGGCTTCCGCGACCTGTACCGCTTCACCTTCCAGTTCGGCCTGGACTGGGACGAGGGCCAGCGCTCGCTGCAGCGCGACATCGCCGTGGCGCTCTGGCGCCTGGTCTTCACGCAGGACTCGCCGCCCGTCCTGGAGCCCTGGCTGGACTTCCTGACGGAGAACCCGTCGGGCGTGCGGGGCATCTCGCGCGACACCTGGAACATGTTCCTCAACTTCTCGCAGGCCGTGGGGCCCGACCTCAGCAACTACAGCGAGGACGAGGCCTGGCCCAGCCTCTTCGACACCTTCGTGGAGTGGGAGGTGGAGCGCAGGAAACGGGAGCAGCAGCAGGAGGAGGAGGAGGAGGAGGAGGAGGAGGAGAAGAGGAGGCACGTTCAGGGTCCCGAGGGGGAAGGAGCTTCTCCGTGAGCCACTACGGAGCGTCGGGGCGGGACAAACTACACGAGCCAGGTCTGCGAAAGCTCGGATGAAGATTAAACGTTATTGTTGCTACTAGTGTGATCATTGTGGTTATGATTATTTGACCTTTTTTTTTTTTATAAAATAAAAGAAGGGGTTTTGCGATGGGAGTGTGTTGACTGGGGGGGGGGGGATGTCTCCCCAGCACCCTAATTTGCCTTGTGTTTTACGAAAGGGCTCCAAAATATGGTATTGTTTGTTTTCGTAGGCACTTTTATTTAAATTATTATTATTATTATTATTATTTGTATAAGGTGTGTAGTCCCTTTTTAAATCAAGCCAGCCATTGTAGACCATTTCTTCCCCCACCCCCACCCCCACCCCCACCCCTGGTCCTGGGGTACTCTGTATGCCAGGTTTTGTTCCATTCAAGCTGCTAAAGCCCCACACTCATTAACGTTCCCTTCCTGGTTTTTCTAAAACGGCCACATTTTATTTTATTTTTTTATTCCCTAACCCCCTTCTGCCTCCTGTGGTCAGCTCTCTGTGCTAACATTTAGCAACGTAATCCGATAATTATGCAACAACATACGTCATGTTGCGTGCAAAACCATTTTGCAAGCGGCACTTAGACCCTAAAATATGCATACACACAAATCAAAAGCTCCAGGGTGATACGAAAAGCTCAAAAACACACCAAAAATATTCATGTCAACTTACGGTTTGTGCGATTGTTTTCCAGCAGTTATCGGGGTTGAATTGGGTTGAACTGCACTTGCAAAACAAGGCGGTGTGGCTGAATTCAGAGCGTTTCGCTGTAAGGTTATGGGCAGAGGAGGGAAACCAGTTGTTGTACGCTGACCAGGATTTGATGGCAGACCTGCTGGAACTAAAGCTAACGTAGTGCTGACCCCCCGGGGTGCACTGGATCAAAGTCCAGAGTACGGCAGGTTGGGGGTTCTGCTATGGGGTGCACTGGATCAAAGTCCAGAGTACGGCAGGTTGGGGTTTCTGCTATGGGGTGCATTGGATCAAAGTCCAGAGTACGGCAGGTTGGGGTTTCTGCAATGGGGTGCACTGGATCAAAGTCCAGAGTACGGCAGGTTGGGGTTTCTGCTATGGGGTGCACTGGATCAAAGTCCAGAGTACGGCAGGTTGGGGGTTCTGCATTGGGGTGCACTGGATCAAAGTCCAGAGTACGGCAGGTTGGGTTTTTTTTGGTTTGTTCCCCCCCCCCCCCCATTTTTTCCACATAAGTCCTGTAAGGCCTTTTAGCATCATGAACTGCAGTACCGCAAAGACTATTGTGTGCGTGTGTGTGTGTTTCTTTTTAAACTGAGGGACCCTGTAACCAGAAAAAGTGCAGTTTACAATTTAAGTGCAGTCCAGCATTCATGCTGGTTTTATTCCGTTTTTTTTTTTTCTCCAGTTTCCCCTTTTTAATAAAAAAAATGCAGTGGTTTATAATAAAAAATAAATGGTGTTAATCTATTCCTGGAATGATTGGAATTCAGTTATGAAACAAGAAAATATTATTTGAAATTGTCTTCCTTGCATTCTCCCAGGTTTAGTTGCAGGGATTTTACGAGGATTTAACAGGCCCTCCTGTTTCTGAAGACGACATGCCTGCTATTCTTTCGACAGTAACCTTAAAAGATTTTTAAAATCTTAAAGCGTTCCTGGGCCATTAGTCAGTCAGGCTATCGGTGGTCCTATTGATAATTTACAACAAAATTATTTCTTAAAGCAAAGTTGTTAGTATGATCTACTGATGTAAATTAAGATTTTCCATTAACCATAGCCAAAGATGCACTCTTTGAAATCCTGCATATTTTCCATAGCTGCTATAGCGTCCCCTAATGGCCGACATTTTGGTATGGAGTCAAGACATAAACATACACACTGAGTTTCATAATGATTGGACGACTGCCAAAGTGATTGGCTGTTGGCGGCCATGTTTTTTTAAGATCTTTTGATCTTTGAAAACCCTGTTGGAGACTTGCACAGAGATCGAAGATACTAAATTTCAACCTTATTAGTCAAAAGGTTGACAAGTTATAAGAATTTAAACACTGGATTTTTATAGTTGCACCTATTGCCCGAGTGGTGCCAAAATTGGCCTGTCACTGAGGAATCATGGACTACATTTGTGGGCCAAGTTTGGCATCAAGGTATAGGGTTCACGTGTAACAACGGTCTTAGAAAAAATGGCCTCGCCCACAAACACTAATTGACCCGTCATGGACACACAGTTTCGAATAGGAAACAGTGTTCAGTCCCAGCATACTCTATATCATATTTGGTGAAGATTAGACTAAATTTATGGAAGAAGCAAAAAATTAGTTTTTCAAATCATTTTAAATGGTTGGAGTATTTGGCAGACGGAAATGAAATTGGGAATATACATTTTGTTTGACATAAGCCAAAGAATCATGGGGAAAAAATCATTTAGATTCAAGACCAAACGGTCCAGGACCAAGGTGCAGGGCAAAAGCGTAAATGGCTGTTACAGCGGTGGTGTACGCACTGCACTGTCTTTAAAGGAGCTTTCCCATCGTGTTTCACTTCAATCAAACTTGCGTCATTCATTTAAACATCATTTAAAAGTTTGATTTTCACTCACTTTCTCAAAAGTTTTTTTGTTTCTTAAATTACAAAAATACCAAGGAACTGACACACGCTGTCATCATGAGTGACAAACTGTACATTAGATACAGGACACAAGGCTCACTTATTAGACCCATTTGAGATGATTACTTGAATAAAATGAATATACAAAAATAAAAAGTTACAGGAAACTAAACTGCGATCACACTGGAAAACATGAAACAAATGTTATTAGACAATCACACTATGGGTAAATTTGCTCGTTCTTCAGATAATTCTGTAGCTCAATTGCGATTTTCATGAAGCCCTTTTTATACTATAAAACTTTATACTATAAACAAAAACCTTGCATTCGCATGGGCTTTTCTGACCTCTTCAGTCTGTTTCCTTTAACATCCAAGGAATTCAGCAAAGCACAAATTCCACTGAATTTTTCACGCCAAAATCACATTTCTTTCAAGCAGCATTTACATCCTTTGGTGAATCATTTGATGATACACTTTGTTCTCACAAAAAAATAGAACATTCTCTTTTTTAAATAGAACGGTAAAAAACGGAAAGCATGACGGGGAACAGAGTTTTAGCCTATATCGGCGAGCTAAAAATGCGAAAAATGTCTTTTTAGGAATCAACATCCCATCGTATTCAGCATATCGCAATATATTTAAACAATGACAAACATACATTGAAACCAGACTTCAGCCTTCACCGCTCCATTTAACAGGGAGCAGAAACATCCGCTTTATTTTAGGTGAAATGTGCTCTGTAACAGAGCACGGACACAACTACAGACAGGGGGAGGGGGGGCCTAATGCTTCACTTAACAGACCTGGGGCACTTTCAATCAGAAAACGTTACTTTGGTTTCTGTGTTGAGCAATACATTTCCTCCCAATGGTGTGCAGCATTTAGCAACTCAATTTTGCTCTCGAAGGAGAGGGCCAAGACTAAACCCCTTGATCCGTTTCACCGATCCAGCACGGTGGGAAGCTCTGTTCCCCAGGGGGACGGTGATCTGGGTGTTTAATTACTTTTTTCATTAAATCAATTATTACAATTTACAAAATATGTTTTGTGTTTACTTGGCTTCCCTTTGGCCATTTTCTTGCCCCTAGTTCCACCCATTGAGGGAGGAGAAATACAAAGCGATAGAAGTAGGTGTAGATGAGGGAATCTGTAGCGTAGCGGTTAAGGTACATGACTGGGCCCCGCAAGGTTGGTGGTTCGATCCCCGGTGTAGCCACAATCCACACAGCCGTTGGGCCCTTAAACAAGGCCCCTGCATTGTTCCAGGGGAGGAGTGTCTCCTGCTTAGTCAGACTGGGAGAGTCCAGTCCCAAACTGAACCTAGACCTAATCCAGGAATTCCACTGTGTCTACCTAGCCTGGACATTCAATGGGGGTGGTGTGGAGGTCAGGAACTGCCATCACAGAAAATTGCACAGGAAAGGTGACAACACCATTAGAAAAAGACTGACATAAAGACAGAGACCTGTACAACATATTCTGGACAAATCCATCAAAACCATTTATTTGGCAACTTCCTTTTTTACATAGAAGTACTGAACCTAATTAAAAAGGCATCTTCACAACAGCCACACATAAGGTATATTCTATTTCGGCCCCCCTCCCACAACCTAAACATTCATCCCCAATGACAGATCCCCAACCCGAATCCCAAATGTCCCTGGTCTCATGGGCCTCCTCACAGGAGCAGGTCATCGGCACGGAAGGAGGAGAGAGGGCAGAGAGAGCGGAGAGAGAGAGAAGCTACACACTCGTCACTGTGTGTGTGTGTGTGTGTGTGTGTGTGTGTGTGTGTGTGTGTGTGTGTGTGTGTGTGTGTGTGTGTGTGTGTGTGGGGTGGGGGCGGAATGTTCAAAGAGGAACAGCTTTGGTGAATAAGCCCAGCCACAGAACTTGCACTGGGAGAGGTATGGTAGCCCCTAGCTACGCGCCAGTGAAAGACAGCCTTTAATGAGACGCACCCCTGGTACTCACAACGACAGAAAAGCAGCGCACGCCCCCCCCCTACTGAGCGCGCTCGCGCCCCCACGTTCGAGGAAATGTCGCACAACCGAATCTCAGTAAACGCAGAGACAGCGGTGAGCGGAAAGGAAGCCGCGTGCCCCGGCGAGCCTTGCTGGTAGCCAGGGCTTTAAGGCAGACGGGCTTGTGCATAGCGGAGAGGCTGCAGCGAGCCAAAACTGCGGACAACCGCGCACACGCACGAGACCTCCAGAAGAAAGTGCCGAGTCAGCGACCGCGTCACTGAACGGGCCGGGAGGAGCGCGCCTCCCTCCCGCTCGATAGATATCGACCACGTCGCGCGCTCGCGGTTCAATCAGTGCCGTTAAAAAAAAAGTTTCTACTTTAAGCAGCAGAATTTCACATTTAAATTCCCTCGAGACTGGCCCACGTACTGTAACACGACGACGCAATACAGTGCTTTCTTCCGGACTCCTGAGATATTTTCAACTTGAAAGTCAGCCCCTGGTACTTGTATGATAAAAATAATCGCCATCTTTGCCTGGTATATTTACTCAAGCCGGCTCACAGAGGCTTACAGCAGAAGAGTTTGCGAATGGAAGCGGAGGCCAGGCACAATGCATTAAGGGTAAAAAAATAAATAAATAATAAAGGCAAAGAACCCTAACGTGTGTTCGCAGTATGCTTTAACGCCGTTATTGCTTTTGGGAATCCTAAGGACAACTTTTATTTTTCTGTCATTTTCATGAGAAGAAGAAGCTGAATCACACATTAGTGATTTTCATACAGGTCAGAGTTCTCATTTGCCCCCCTGTGTACCGAATTGTATTCACGCTTACAAAAAAAAAACGAAAAAAAAAGAGAAAAAAAATATTGTTTCCGAATGTTGTCTGTCGTGGGTGGAACCTCCCCGTTCCGTCTCGGGAATCTCGTGAGGAACAGGAACATCGCCGCTCTAATGGAGACTGGAGGGAGGTAGAGGGAAGTCACTTCTGAGCGTCGGCGAGAATCTCTCCCACAAAAGAAGCTACGTCCGTTTCCTTGGATTCGTGGATCTTGAAAAAGGGCTGCTCCTGTAGAAACCAGAGCAAAGATAGATTCTTCAATCTAACGGCAAAGCGCTTTGATTTAGACGCCTCTGATTCAACGTTTTAGCATTTTAGCCACCACCAGACTCCAAGTGCTCTCCGTGAAGCAAACAAGCTTGGTGACTGCAATCCTGACCTTCAGGAGAAGAATGACATGTTATATCATGTGTATGACAGTGCTATGTCAGCCTTATGGGGAGGGGTTAAAGTAAAATGTTACCCATGTGTCTAACCGTATGGAAAAACATTAAGAGGTTAAATGCAATCTGCTTTGTATATCGTTCAATAAGCAAACTTATCTCGTGCATGGTTATTAAACTCTCTCTACAATAAACACCGATTATGTCAGCCTATATGCCAATTCTACATAAAACGTATTGTTTAAAATACTCAAGAAAAATAATGTGTGGTATTTGTTTCGGTACTAGCGTCATTTAGTTTTCATACAGGGCTGAGCGCTGTTCATGGTTCTGATATCTAACTTGACAGTGTTTAAAATTTTTTTTTAAAAAGTTTACCTCACTTACCACTTTGGAGGTTCTAGTGTGGCGTTTGCCTTTCTGCTACTCTGTAAAGCGTCTTTGTGACAGTTGTCTGCGCTACACAAATAAAACTTAATTGAACTGAATTTAAACAGTCCCCTCAAAGTATTGGAACAGCAAGGCCAAAACCACAAGAGTTCAAAATGTCAGCTTTTATTTCCTGGTATTTACACCTAGATGTGTTAAACTACTTAGAACATAGCACCTTTGGTATCAGACCACCTGATTTTTAGGTGAGCAAAACTATTGGGACAGAGAGTATTTAAGTAAATGAAAGTAAATAAAACTTAATATTTGGTAGCATCTGCCTTGGTTGCAATAACTGCATAAAGCCTGTGGCCCACTGACATGACCAAACTGGTGATTGTTAGTGTCTCGTGCGATGCTTTTCGAGGCGTTTACTGCAACCTCTTTAAGTTGTTTGTTTCGGGGGGGTTCTTCCCTTCAATCTCATCTTCAGGAGGTGAAATGCATGCTCAATTGGGTTAAGGTGTGATTGACTTGGTCAGTTTAAAACCTTCCACGTTTTCTCCCTAATGAAGTCCTTTGATGTGTTGGCACTGTGTTTTGGGTCATTGTCTTACTGCATGATGAATTTCCTCCCAATTAGTTTGGACACATTTCTCTAAGTTGGCAGACAAAATGTTGCTGCTACCATCATGAGTTACATCATCACTAAAGATTAGTGAGCCCTCTCCAGAAGTAGCCATGCAAGCCCAAGCCATGACACTTCCTCCACCGTGCTTCACAGATGAGCTTATATGTTTTGGATTGTGAGTGGATAACTTTCTCCATGCTTTCGCCTTTCCATCACTTTGGTAGAGGTTAATCTTGGTCTCATCAGTCCATAAAACCTTTGGTAGCATATCCCTTGCTTGCAAGAACCGCAACCCCTTGACATCACCAAACTGTTGCATTCTTCTTCAAACTCAGTTGTCTTCAGTGTGTAGCAAAAACAAAGGAATTGACCCCGCTGTTCCAGTACTTTTGGAGGGGACTGTATCTAGGCCTGATGGTACAGTGCGTGTCTGAGCGTGCGAGGGGGGGCTGTAAGAAAAGTCCTCAACGGCGGCCCGTCATAGCTCGCTTCCGCCGCTGAACACTACGGCCCTCCGCCCAAACTCACCATGAGCTCCAGATAGCTCAGCCTCTCATCAGCCTTCTTCTTCAGGCTACGAAAAGAAACGGAACGACCAGATCAGGATGAGGAGAACTGTGTCTCAGAGTCATTCTCGATACAGGACATAATGCTGAATTAGGCCTGCACATTAGAGTCAGTTACAGCTGCTTCACATCCCCATTTAAATGCATTAAAATTTAAAGGCTCATTTAAATGCACATTTTCTTCAAAAGGATTGTGTGGATTTATTTGGACGTTTTGATACTTTCACAGTGCTTTTATAACACCTTCAACTCCTTTAAAACCCGCAAGCCAAGGGAAATGTCATTTTCCACAATATAGGACCTTTAAAGTACAAACTGCAGCAAGGGACTAACTGATGTTAATAACAGGTCAAAATGGCCTCTAGATTGGGGTGGGGCGACGGAGCTCACCAGTGTGTGCTGAACTCCACCAGCTCCGGGGAGAACTGGTCCGCGGGGAGCTGGGGGGACGGCTCCTCCACCACCTGTTTGAGCTGCTGAAAGGGCGTGCCCCAGGACTCGTACGGGAAGTGCAGGAGGGCCAGCTCAATCTGAGGGGCACAGGTCACCAAACGCACCCAGTACCTTAACTGTAGCGTAGCGGTTACGGCACACGACTGGGAACCACAAGGTCAGTGGTTCGATCCCACGGTGCAGCCACAATAAGATCAGCACAGCCGTCGGGCCCTTGAGCAAGGCCCTTAACCCTGCATTGCTCCAGGGGAGGATTGTCCCCATGCTTAGTCAGACTCTGGATAAGCCAAATGCTATTAATGTAATGGAACGACTGCATTTATGTAGCGCTTTGGATAAAATACAATACAATGCTATACAACTGATGCCTCTCTAATTCACCCATTCACACACGCTCACTCGCCAACCGTGATAGGCCGCCATGCAAGTTACCAATCGGCTTGTCGGGAGCAAATGGGGGTTAGGCGTCTTGCTCAGGGACACTTCGACACATTGAACCGGCAACCTTCCGACTGCCAGACGACCGCTCTTACCTCCTGAGTTAATGTCACCCCACAGTAGGGCAGGACAGGTTACAAGGCGTTGATTAAATGCTTGAAAGCGCCAGCAAAGGTGGCCATTTGGTTGTCCATGTTCTTATTCTGTGTTTGAACATGGACAAGTGCTCTAAGGGGTATGTCGCATAGCCTAAAATAAGTGGCTGAAAATGAAGTGTTCTCCTTTCACACAGGGAACGAAATGTTTCTACAGCCCTGTTGTGGCGTTATTCAATAGATTAAAACATCACGTGTGTGCGTTTGTGGGTGTGGGTGTGTGTGTGCGTGCGTGCATGTGCGCGTGTGTGCTAGCGTGTGTGTGTGTGTGCGTGTGTATGTGTGTGTGTGTGCGTGTGTATGTGTGTGTGTGTGCATGTGTATGTGTGTGTGTGCGTGTGTATGTGTGTGCGCGCGCGTGGGCGTGTGTTTGGAGGCGAGCAGGACTGACCAGTGTGATTCCCAGGCTCCACACATCTGACTTGACGTTGTAACCCCTCTGATTCAGCTCTGGATTGATCCGCTCTGGCTGCAGACACAGAAGAGCCCCCTCAGATAACTGACCCATTCATGCACACTAACGCTGCTACACTCCTTAGCTTATCGCTCAGATAACTGACCCATTCACTCACACTAACGCTGCTACACTCCTTAGCTTATCGCTCAGATAACTGACCCATTCACTCACACTGCTACACTCCTTAGCTTATCGCTGATAACTGACCCACTCACTCACACTAACGCTGCTACACTCCTCAGCTTATCGCTCAGATAACTGACCCATTCACTCACACTAACGCTGCTACACTCCTTAGCTTATCGCTCAGATAACTGACCCATTCACTCACACTGCTACACTCCTTAGCTTATCGCTGATAACTGACCCACTCACTCACACTAACGCTGCTACACTCCTCAGCTTATCGCTCAGATAACTGACCCACTCACTCACACTGACGCTGCTACACTCCTTAGCTTATTGCTCAGATAACTGACCCATTCATGCACACTAACGCTGCTACACTCCTCAGCTTATCGCTGATAACTGACCCACTCACTCACACTAACGCTGCTACACTCCTCAGCTTATCGCTCAGATAACTGACCCACTCACTCACACTGACGCTGCTACACTCCTTAGCTTATCGCTCAGATAACTGACCCACTCACTCACACTGACGCTGCTACACTCCTCAGCTTATCGCTCAGATAACTGACCCACTCACTCACACTGACGCTGCTACACTCCTTAGCTTATTGCTCAGATAACTGACTCATTCATGCACACTAACACTGCTACACTCCTTAGCTTATCGCTGATAACTGACCCATTCATGCACACTAACGCTGCTATACTCCTTAGCTTATCGCTGATAACTGACCCATTCATGCACACTAACGCTGCTACACTCCTTAGCTTATCGCTGATAACTGACCCATTCATGCACACTAACGCTGCTACACTCCTTAGCTTATCGCTCAGATAACTGACCCATTCACTCACACTAACGCTGCTACACTCCTTAGCTTATCGCTCAGATAACTGACCCACTCACTCACACTAACGCTGCTACACTCCTTAGCTTATTGCTCAGATAACTGACTCATTCATGCACACTAACGCTGCTACACTCCTTAGCTTATCGCTGATAACTGACCCATTCATGCACACTAATGCTGCTACACTCCTTAGCTTATCGCTGATAACTGACCCATTCATGCACACTAACACTGCTACACTCCTTAGCTTATCGCTGATAACTGACCCATTCATGCAGACTAACGCTGCTACACTCCTTAGCTTATCGGTGATAACTGACCCATTCATGCACACTAACACTGCTACACTCCTTAGCTTATCGCTGATAACTGACCCATTCATGCACACTAACGCTGCTACACTCCTTAGCTTATCGCTGATAACTGACCCATTCATGCACACTAACGCTGCTACACTCCTTAGCTTATCGCTGATAACTGACCCATTCATGCACACTAACGCTGCTACACTCCTTAGCTTATCGCTGATAACTGACCCATTCATGCACACTAACGCTGCTACACTCCTTAGCTTATCGCTCAGATAACTGACCCATTCACTCACACTCACGCTGCTACACTCCTTAGCTTATCGCTCAGATAACTGACCCACTCACTCACACTAACGCTGCTACACTCCTTAGCTTATTGCTCAGATAACTGACTCATTCATGCACACTAACGCTGCTACACTCCTTAGCTTATCGCTGATAACTGACCCATTCATGCACACTAACGCTGCTACACTCCTTAGCTTATCGCTGATAACTGACCCATTCATGCACACTAACGCTGCTACACTCCTTAGCTTATTGCTCAGATAACTGACCCACTCACTCACACTAACGCTGCTACACTCCTTAGCTTATCGCTCAGATAACTGACCCATTCACTCACACTAACACTGCTACACTCCTTAGCTTATCGCTGATAACTGACCCATTCATGCACACTAATGCTGCTACACTCCTCAGCTTATCGCTCAGATAACTGACCCATTCATGCACTCCAACGATCCTATATTCCTTAACTTATCTCTCGGATAACTGACTTATTCTCTCACAGCTCTCATCTCTTATAGCTCAGAGAACTGTATTCACTCACTCCATCACAGGCTATACTCCTTAGTTTATCGCTCAGAGAGCTGACCCAATCACATACTCCAACACTGCTACACTCCTTAGTATATCGCTGAGATAACTGCATTCACTGAAGACACAAACTTTGTAAGGCAATGAGACTACAGCCTGATGGCAAAATTCTTGTGGGAAATTTCACTCACTGCCATGTAAGGCTTGCAGCCAGCGTCCAGCGTCTTCGCCACAGAGTCCACCAGGTAGCCACTGATCCCAAAGTCACACATCTTCACGCGGCCCTCTTTGTTAATGAGAACGTTGGAGGGCTTCACATCTGACAGAGCGAGCATTCACAAAGCAGACAAACACACACATAACAGAATGTGTTATCTCACAGTCCTAAAAACTGTTCACCCACCTTTTCATGTTTTAGCATCTACGACCACAATGTACAGTCCTGTGCGAAAGCCTTAGGCACCTGAATAACATTCTGTACAGATAAGATTCTTTCAGAAATAATTCAATGAAAGGTCCTAAATCAACATACTATACATTTTACTTACATTTTAGTCATTTGGCAGAACAGTTAAAAACTGAATCAAATCAATATTGTTTGTGACCACCCTTCGGCGTTAAAACTGTATCACTTCTCTGCTGTCCTGCAGTTCTATAAGACAATCAGCAGGGAGGTTGTTCCAAGCAAACTTGCCACAGTTCTTCTGCAGACTTTGCTTGGCTCCTTGCTTCTGATCAAGCCTTGATCAAGATTCTATGTAAAAAGTAGTCAATTGCTTACAGAAATACATTACTTTAAAATTAAATACAAAAATGTCTCTGTAAAATTAAATCTTTTGGAAAATGAATATTTGGAAATCTCAAATGTGTTCTTTTATACTAACACATCATACTATTATACACATTATACTAACACATGGGGGCGACATGGCTCAGGCAGTAAGAGCAGTCGTCTGGCAGTCGGAGGGTTGCCGGTATAAATGCCAACCACACACACAAAAAAATAAACATATATAATAAAGTCTAGGGTGCCTAAGACTTCTGCACAGCACAGTACTGTACATAAAATAACCTAAAAACTTGTCCATATTAAACAGTAACGCCAGTAATAAAACTAAGGCTCGAGCAATACCGTACAGAAGCACCAGAGGGCACCACTCACCTCTGTGGATCACTGACAGCTTACTGTGTAAATGTTCCAGAGCTTTGACAATCTGGAAAGAGAGGAGGTGAGAGGTGAGAGGTGAGAGGTGAGACAAAAACAGTCAGACAAAAGCACTCGTAACAGAATGCAACATGTGTGGTGTTACGCACTGCGGTGTTTGGGTACAGGGCTCATAACCTAAAGGTCGGACACAGCTGATATACCCTGGAGCAAGGCACAGTATTTGGATGCTTCAGTGAGTATACTCATTTATACATACATTTTATTAGGCATTTACTTATTTTTTAGACTTCTACTGCTGTAGCCTATCCACTTAGAGTTATGATGCGCTGTGTGTTCAGAGGTGCTCTTCTGCATACCACTGTAATGTTGTTTGTGTTACTGTCACCTTCCTAACAGCTTTGACGAGTCTGGCCATTCTGCTCTGACGTCTCTCATTAACAAGGCATTTCTGTCTGTAGAACTGTTTTTTGCACCATTCTTTGCAAACTCTAGAGACTAGTGTGTGTGAAAACCCCAGGAGTTTCTGAGATAATCTGCCAACAACAATCAGTCCACGGTCCAAGTCACAGTGATACAGTTTCCCCCATTCTAACGGTGAGCAAGTCGCTCTGGATATAGCACCTGCTAAATTCCAGCAATGCATGTACACTCAGTCATCCCTTTATTAGGTAGACCTGTGCACCAGCTTGTTTTTGCAATTATCTAAATAGCCAATCAATTGGCAGAAACAAAATGCATTAGAGCATGCAGGTGTGGTCAAGAGGTTCAGCTGTTTTTCAGGCCAAATGTCAGAATGGAGAATAAATGTGATCTCAGTGACTTTGCCTGTGGAATTATTTTTGTCGGGGGGGGTAGTATCTCAGATCTCCTGGGATTTTCATGCACAACAGTCACTAGAATTTGCAGAGAAAGGTGCGAGAAAAAAAAAATGCATCCAGTGAGCAGAAACGCCTTGTTGACAGGAAGGTGACAGTAACACAAATAACCACACATTACAACAGTGGTATGCAGAAGAGCATCTCTGAACAGACAACGCATCATAACTCTAAGTGGATAGTCTACAAGCAGCAGATGACAAATTCTAAAGTCTAATTAAAAAAATTATAATCATAAGTCCTAATAATACCTAATAAAGTGGTCACTGAGTGTATAAGAATGCACTACACATTTTTGTAGCCAAGTCTTAACCGTCATTTAGAAATTGTCAGGTTGGACAACTGATATTCATGACAAAATATTAACGTGAAAGGCAACTGGAAGCAGCAATTCAACCCAACTCAACGTTTCAGCAAAAATGTAATGCCGGTCCAAAACCTGCTGGTATCAATCAGACTGCAGGGAGAGTATCTGTGGTTGAGAACTTAGCGACTACTAACAGTCGGAGGGTTGCCGGTTCGATCCCGCCCTGCGTGTGTCGAAGTGTCCCTGAACAAGACACCTAACCCCCAGTTGCTCCTGATGAGCTGGTTGGTGCCTTGCATGGCAGCCAAATGCTGTTGTATGAGCATCTGTGTGAATGGGTGAATGAGAAGCATCAATTGTACAGCGCTAATTGGATAAAAGCGATATATAAATGCAGACATTTACCATTCACATTTACATTAGTAAAGTCTGGATGAGACCCAGCCAGATACGCACCGAGACGGCCATTTTCCCCAAGATGTCCTCCGGAATCCGCTTCTCTTTCTCCACTACTTTTTTGTAGAACTTGTCGAGAGAGGTGTCCATCAGTTCCATGCAGATCCACACGTCGCCCTGACAACAACACGGGTGCACACGCAAGTGGTCACGGACAAGCCGATAACCGCAAATGCTCACTGAAACAGCACACGGTATTCACTCAAGTTGACCTTCGTTGCATCTTTGTTCGGCATTTTTTATAAGCAACACTGCATTTTTCAAACATGCATAATAAGACATTTATTCAGTGGAGCATACTGTATATACCCATCTCATATACAGAGGCTTCAGAGAGTATTCTGAGCCCTTCACTTATTGCACACTTTATTGTGTTGTACATTTAATTTAAAATGGACAAAATTGCCATTTTTGTCCATCAATCTACACTCAATAACTAATAATAAGTGAAAAGTAAAATGTAAAAAGTTTAAATGAAATATCTCTAATTTATAGAAGTATTCAGACCCTTAATTGCCTTAAAATGCTATTTGGCAAACTCCAAGCAGGCTGTCACCTGCCTTTTACTCAATAGTGGCTTCTGTCCGGCCATAAAGGCCAGATTGGAGTCTGTTAGAGTGAAGGTTGGGTTGTTGGTCACCTCCCTGACCAAGGCCCTTCTTGGCTGTTTACTCCGTTTGACCGGACAGCCAAATCTAGGAAGAGTCCTGGTGGTTCTAAACTTCTTTCATTTCACAACTATTGAGACCACTGTGCTCCTGAAAACACTTAAAAGTTTTAGAACTGGTTCTATATCCTTGTTCTGATCTATGCCTCGCCAGTTTCATCAATTTAAGGTCTACAGAGAGTGCCATGGCTTGGTTTTTGTCCTGACATGCAGTGTGAATTGGGGGACCTTATATATACAGGTGAGTGCTTTTCTAAACTATGTCAAATCAATTCAATTTGCCACAGGTGGACTCAAATCAAGTTCTATAAAACACGTCCAGAAAAATTTGACAAACAGGAAACACCTGACCACAATTTGTCACAGCTGTGTCACAGCAAAGGGTCTGAATTGACTTCCTTAAATGAGAGATTTCAGTTTTTGATTTGTAATAATTATCAAACATTTATCAAAACATGTTTTCACTTTGTCATTATGGGGTAATGTGTAGATTGATGGCAATGCTATCCATTTAAAATCTACAACCCAATAGTGTGCAAAAAGTGAAGGGGACTGAATACTTTCTGAAGTCACTGTAGCTCTTATTATTACACACATTTAACACAATTTCATAATTTACATCAGTGGTCTCCAACCCTGGTCCAAGAGAGCTACTGGTTTTTGTTTTCATCTTAAAATCAGCACCCTGTTGAGAACCAGGTAACCAGATGAGGCGAGTTAACTGTGAAATCAAAACTTTTGCACTTATGATGACGACTATATGTTTAGAACAGCATTCCAGGTGTATTTTCCTAGTTCTGGATGTGATGCTTTGACTTGTGGTAGAACCTATGCACTTTGGATTAAAAGCGTCTGCCAAATGACAAAAATGTAAATGTAAAATGGCAAGGAAAAACTCCCTGACTAACAGGAAGAAACCTTGAGCAGAACTGAGCTCAGAGGTGGAGTCCAACAGTTTCTGGCTGGCACAGTCAGGCCGGGGCATAGGTCTTACCTCCCGGAACAGGGCCCCGTAGAAGGTGACAGTGTAGGGGCAGTCCACTGTCCGCATGGAGATGTCCAAATCCATCAGCAGACCCTTCTGCTCCTTAGTGTTGACTGTTGCTCTAATCCTCTGTAAGCACAACATCACATCATCCTTCTGGGCTTCAAACAGCAGTGTCTGTTAAACTGAAAGCCATGCTTCCTGAAGTCTTCCAAAAATAACCTTCAGATGTATAGATGTTTCACTCCAACCCTAACAATGCACACCTTATTCAACAGCTAGATATCTCAGAGCTGATAATCAGTAGAATCAGGTGTGCCAAACTTGGTTGAAATGAAAACCTACAGGGCAGGGGGATCTCCGGGAACAGGGTTGGGCAGCCCTGTACTACACGGTTCAAAATGACATTGATTGATCCGTTTATCCATTGCACACAAATATTCAGGCATTTATTCAGTCGTGACTGATTAAGTACATTTGTGATATCCTTTAGGAAAAAAAGTATTTTTTTTGTATGGGTCCTAGACTAATTCTACAATGGCTATCTTGTCAGATAGGCTAGTCATTTCTAACACCCCAGTGCACATGGGGACAAATGTAGGGCTTTTGATGCCGACACATTATTTATTTTAGATTTGTTTGTGCATGCATTATTTAGAGTAAAGCATTCTGTACTCTCATCCAAGGTTCAATCGGTCTGGAAATCATTAGGTTAAATTCACTGTTCCAGCCTGGCAAAAAAAAATTGTTAAATGCACAATTAATTGTTAATTGCATTTTTTAACTACCACTGTGTGAATATAATGTGCTGTGCTTTAAAATGTTAACACATTTTCTCATGGATTTCTTCAAGGAAGCGATTATGGACAGTTTGCCAGCAGCACACCCAGACATTAAAGATACAGAGCAGTCCGTATGTATTTGGACAGTTGGTTCAATTGCAGCTCTTTTGGCTCCGTAGTCCGGCACACTGAATTTGAAATAAAACAGTAAATGTAAATGAATAATGAAACCGAGTTGAATGTAGTACTTCATTTCTTCTTCTGTTTATTTGATCACGTTCCCTCATTTCCAGGAAGCCCAAACACGGCTCAGCTAGTTCACATGCGCGCCTAATCGTCTGCATTCCTTCTGACCCACAGCGATAGGTGCGGTATATGAATGAGGTCCCCGTGGGGCGTGGATCTCTTACCTTGACGGCCATGATGGTTCCGCTCTGTGCGTGCCGTACCCGCTCCACGACTCCGTAGGCTCCTCGGCCCAACTCCGACAGGGATACCAGGTCATCCGCCTGCACCTCGAAATTCTGTGGAGAATGGCCTGGGTTATTCCACACCTTACGTTACGTTCTTACCTTCAGATGTATTGCACATGGGGGTAACTGCAGTCACAAAATTACAACCAACGGAGCTCTAAAAGTGCATAATATTAAATCCAGGGACCCCCACCCAGGTAATGTGGGGTACCCCCATCCTACGTTTGAGATGTGCCTACATTTGTGCCTACCTTTGTTCAGCGAGAAATGATGGCCAGTATCCATTTTCATCATGAATGAAAAGCAGTTTTGTATTTAGCATTTATTCTGCTCCACTGAAAATGTACCGAACAAAGAAGTCATACACCTTGAAGAGAGAGATTCATCTTTCACTTTTGTTTTTAATATTTTCTTTTGGAGTTTATTTTCACAAATCTTTTTAGACCTGTTCAGAGAAAAAGCGACTCTGATCACTGGCCTAAATGATTTCTAGTTCTTAATCCAAAACGCAAAAGCTTAATAACCTACATTGTGAGTGCCACTCGGCTAAGGAATTCTGGGAAGAGCCCAGTGCTTTATTTATCTTAAGAGTACACTGTGTAAAAGAGGGGAGGCGCATCTGGCCCCCGAAGAGAATGGCAGGGGAACACAGTGTTCTCTCACAAGCGATTTCCTGTTTAAACGTCACATTCGGGCATGACAAGACCAGGGCCCAGTGCACCATGGGAATACTATGCGTCACTGTGCACAGCTCATTACAACTTAAAGCGTGTGTAATCACTCGCTACGTGGTGCAGAGTGAACGCACATGAAATGCTTGGCACGTGTACTAACCGTGAGTTCAGACTCGCATGACAACAGTGTTGCCAACACACTGAGGGAGACTCGTATTACTCCAGCTCTGACCTCCTCCACCCCTCCCACGTTTTGACTCTGGCTTGGGAAGTATAGATATTTTTGGATATCTTGGGAGATGCGCATTACAGACGCAGGCCCAGTTATTGGACACCACCTTCAAATCAATAACTGCATCCCTTATCAGAGAAGGTGAAACAGCCAGCTTTTCGGTCTGAAAACCTGGCTTAACACGCAATGGACCTTGGGGCAACAACAGAAAAATTTCATTCCAGAGAAATGCAGAAAGAAAAATGCCCAGAGCGCTACAAGCCACCAAAAAAAAGGAAGATGAAATTGGTGCTCTACAACCAGGACCGAGCAATCATATGAGACTCCTGACCCGGACAGCACAGGGACTAGCCCGAAATAAGAGACGGTGGGGCACACAGAGCTCAAGAGAAACGCGCACTGTTAAAAAGGGGCCGGTCAACACAACCCTAAAAACTCTGAAAACACACTGAAATGTAAACCTCTTCGAGGACCAGCCCGTCTTTTCCGTTTGTCTGGGAGCTGGCGTCCTCTCAAAGCCCCGCTGCCAAGTTCCGACCGGATCAGAATTCCCAAGCCTGGTTCAGAGGCGGATTCCAGCTCCCCGTCAGGAAACACACACGGCCCCGGCGCTCCGGCCCCATACTCCTGCACCTCCTGCACCTGCAGGCCCTCACAGCTGCCCGATTCCATCATCTTCAAGCCATTTCTTTGAATTCTGCCTTACATTACTGGCATTTGGCAGACGCTCTTATCCAGAGCAACGTACAGTTGATTAGACCAAGCAGGAGACAATCCTCCCCTGGAGCAATGCAGGGTTAAGGGCCTTGCTCACGGACTGACCAACGGCTGAGCGGATCTTATTGTGGCTACACCGGGGATCGAACCACCGACCTCGCGGGTCCCGCTTATGTACCTTAACCACTACCCGACAGGCTTACCAGATAAACCATCCTCTTGCTTTACTTCAAAGTGTCTGTGTGTCCGTTTAGCGGTAATAAATTTCCTAGCAAGAAGACTCCACTCCTGACGTTGAGTGCAAACCACTGACACTCCCATCTGAGCATCAGCCATCCAGTAAAACACTCAGCATAGTGTTGGCAGTATAAATAGGGTGAGTGGCACAGCAGTGAAGGCTTTGGACTTTAATTCAATGCAGCTACCCACTGAGAGTTGAGGAGAAGAGGCTCCCATGGGGGCAGGGTTTTTGGCGGTGAATCCTCAGCAGTACATGGGGGACTGAGAATAAACAGGGTAAAATTGCCCACCAAATTGTGAGAGAATGGGGAAAACATCTGAACGAAATGATATACACTCACCGAACACTTTATTAGGTATTTATTAGACTTCCTATTTTTTAGACTTCTACTGCTGTAGCCCACCCACTTAAGAGTTATGATGCGTTGTGTGTTTAGAGATGCTCTTCTGCATACCACGGTTGTAATGTGTGGTTATTTGCATTACTGTCACCTTCCTGTCAGCTTTGACCAGTCTGGCCATTCTCCTCTGACATCTCTGATTAACACCATTTGCACCATTCCTTGCAAACTCTAGAAACTAGTGTGCGTGAAAATGCCAGGAGATCAGCAGTTTCTGAGCTGCTCAAACCACCCTGTCTGCCACCAACAATCATTCCATGGTCACATTTTTTCCCCATTCTGATGGTTGATGTGAACATTAACTGAAGCTCCTGACCCGTATCTACATGATTGTATGCATTGCACTGCTGCCACACAATTGACTGATTAGATAATCGCATGATTAAGTAGGTGTAATAAAGGAAAAATGTTCCTAATAAAGCGCTCTGTGAGTGCATATATAAAATAAACTCTCCCAGAGACAGCCATAAATAAATACAATAAACACACAAGGCAGAAGCATCCAAGTCCCAGTTCTTTTCCATTAGCAGTCTGACCAACCACTACGCAAACAGGCCATCCCCTAAATGCAGTGTTCCCTGACACAGTGCACTCTGTAGAACACGTACTGACGCACTTTGTGGAATACGGTCCGCTAAGTCACCGTCACGGAGAAAAGCACGTTAACTTTCCGAGCAACAACGCGGCGATATTACCGGGAAAGACCCAGTGAGGTTTGCCCGAGAGAGCGTTCGGTTCTGCACTGCAGAGAATCCCATCCTGACTGACACATAAACGAGCTGTGACTACAACCGCAAGAGAAAATCGGCACAACGCTGGAAGGTTCAACTGAGAGTCACTTCCTAATCTCAGAAAGATCTCCGTTCGAGTGCTCACTCCCCCATAGGGATGGACGGAATCCGCAGGTGTGCAGTGCCTATGTTACAGCCTTATTCCAAAATTGATTCAATTATTTTATTTTTCTCAGAAATCTACGCACAATACCCAATAATGGCAAAGTGAAAAAGGTTTTTTTTTTTAAAGAAATTTTTCCTCATTCATAATTTGAAATAAAAACTGAAATACCACACGTACGCAAGTGTTCACTCCGTTTACTTGGTACTTTGTTGAGCCAACTTTGGCAGCGATTACAGCCTCAAGTCTTCTGGGGTATGATGGCACAAGCTAGGCACACCTGTGTTTGGGGTATTTCACCCATTCTTCTCTGCAGATCCTCTCAAGCTCTGGCAGATGGGGAGCGTTGCTACACAGCTATTTTCAGGTCTTTCCAGAGATGTTCGATTGGGTTGAAGTCCGGGCTCTGGCTGGGCCACTCAAGGACATTCACAGACTTGTGCCGAAGCCACTCCTGCATTATCTTGGCTGTGTGCTTCGGGTCGTTGTCCTGTTGGAAGGTCAACCTTCGCCTCAGTCCTGAGCGCTCTGGAGCAGGTTTTCATCAAGGATCTCTCTGTACTCCATTCATCTAGTGTCTGGTATCCTCCGTTGTGCTATCGACACAATCCTGTCTCAAGAGGTCTACGGACAATTCCTTCGACTTCACAGCTTGGTTTTTGCTCTGACATGCACTCTCAGCTGTGGTATCTTATATAGACAGGTGTGTGCCTTTCCAAATCATGTCCAATCGATTTGATTTACCACAGGCGGACTCCAATCAAGTTGTAGAAACACCTCAAAGATGTAATCACTGCCAAAGGTGGCTCAACAAAGTAAACGGAGTGAATACTTATGTACGTGTGGTATTAAAGTTTTTTTATTTTAGGTCAGCCGTGGTGCCTGACACCTCACAGAATCAGCAAACGCTCAAAATGCAACCCCGTTTCAGGAAGACAACATCTACCCACCTTGTCTCCAATGGTGATGAAGGTCCTGGAGTCCAAATTACGAGGGGGCCTGTAAACAGACGTGGTTACCGTTGACCATTAGAAATGCGTGTTGCTTGTATCAAAGAGGTGCAAGAATGGACTGGAAATGATGCGATCCAATGACACAGACAGTGGGCCTTCTGAAGTGAGTCTCTCAAAAGAGGAAATGGGACTATGGTCATATCTTGGAAAGAGGAGATAAGGTGTCACGATGTGAGTTCGGAAAGTCCAAAATTCCCCTGATAGGGTAGAAACTGCCAAGAAGGACAACAGGAATGGAACCAGCTTGCAGAGATAATGGCACAAAAAACAGAAGCACAGCTCAGACACACTGCTTACATTAGCTCAGGATTGTTACTATATTTTCGTAAGCAACAAAATGAATCGGCCATTCATGTAGATGTCATACCAGAAAGCAGAAAGAAACTGATGGTTCCACTCAAAGAGCACAGCTTCATAAGCTGCTTGAGCCGTGGTGAAGCCTGTAACTGAAACAGATATACTCACACTGGGTCAGGCTGAGTGGGTTGGAAAACCGCCTCTGGGATCGTGAGTCCTGGCTTTTTCTTCTTTCCTGTGCAGAAAAACACGGGTCAGACACTCTGGTCAGTTTTTGACAGGAAAGCAAAGACCTATTTGCCTAGAAATCCGCAGAAGGTCAGCAAATGACATTTGCCTGTACGGACCCCCTTCAGTGAAACGAGCAGGGCTTCTGGATTGGCTGACAAGCTAAAAGCCATGTCAGACACAAACTCAAGCATCCCGCAGTGGTTGTGGTTCACATGGATGAGAAAATATTCTGCGGACCTGGTTCAGTGTGAGGAGACATCATCCACCGCACAGATTGCAGATTTAAATATAAACACAGGCTTGTGTCCCACACAGGTCTACAGTAAAGACAGGCCTGTGGGCCCAAACTATCCCACACAGGTCTACAGTAAAGACAGGCCTGTGGGCTCAAACTATCCCACACAGGTCTACGGTAAAGACAGGCCTGTGGGCCCAAACTATCCCACACAGGTCTACAGTAAAGACAGGCCTGTGGGCCCAAACTATCCCACACAGGTCTACAGTAAAGACAGGCCTGTGGGCTCAAACTATCCAACACAGGTCTACAGTAAAGATAGGCTTATTATAAAATGTAAGAAATTGCATTACATTTTTACATTTAATTATAGTTTGGAGGGGAATGCTCTTATTAGAACCCTAGAGGGTTTCAGTGCCACGCAGATAAGAACTTGGACCTTGCAGAGTAACACACACAAACAAAAGCAGCAATGAAACCGTACTGGCAAATGGGACGCCAGTGATAATAAAACAATTACACACAACTGCGATAACTATGAAGAACAGCTTACATGGAACTAATCTACTTAAGACATCATAGGGAGGTAGGCAGGGGTGGGGAGAGGAGCAGGCAATGGCACCTGCCAAACAATAGCGTCTGTTGCCAGACGTTTCTGCCGAGCGTGATCCCCACAGATTCTACGTCTACAAACAAAGCCCTGATGACAGACTCCGCTTCCGACGGGACGACCAAACCCCTGCTCACTGCATAGGACCCTTACCTAAGAGCAACCCCCCCCCCCTCAGTGACAGGTAGGGATCGAGGGCTGTGACACCCTCCTTCTACATGGGAGTCAGCTGTGAAGACAGCCTTAGCACTGCAAATCAGCAGCTCAATTACTCTAATTACACCAATTACTCCAATTACTCCAATTACTCCAATTACTCTAATTACTCTAATTACTCTAATTACTCCAATTACTCTAATTACTCTAATTACTCCAATTACTCCAATTACTCCAATTACTCCAATTACTCCAATTACTCCAATTACTCCAATTAAGCCAGGACTGTGACTGCAGGCAACGTCCTTCCGCAAAAACTTCAGTGCCTTTTCAGGGGAGGGCAGACATGACCCACGCGTCTCCTCCAAAACGCAAGGTGCCTCCAGCTACGTCTTCTCACACCAAAGCCTGCCGCGCAACTCACAGAGCGGGGTCAGAGGAGGACCATTGATTTGAGCAGTTCCATGTCAATTCAACACACTTTGGGACCGCATCCTCACAGATATTAATTTGATTTGGTGAGCTGATATAGCCTTATAAGAGACCCCTGGAACCAAAATTACACTGTTAATCTTGGAGACATGGGTGAACAAAGTTTGGGCAAATTCACTTGACACCATGACTTCGACATGTCTCTCCATCTCCGTTACTGAAGGTCATAGATAAATGGTTCTTATATTACTGCATATGTCTAGCTCTATCTACATGTTTACCCCAAAATGAAAGGTAAAAGAGCGAACCTTCCCGTTTCCTGGATGGCCAGTTGACACAGCATGCACAAAACGTTCTCACACTGCTGCCCTGCAGTGTGAATGTTATAACATTCACAAAACATTCCAATAACTTTGTGAGGACGTTTTTCATTGGCTGGCAGGGGCCTGAATAGCACAGCTCTGCCACACAGAGCTCCATGTCTCCGCCCTGGCAGCCTACCAGAGGCTCAAAGCAACCACACACGCACACCCATCAGAATCCTGTATTTGAAGCGCACACGTCTAGGGGAAGTGAAACAGTACACACAGGACTGCAGCCAACAAAAATAAAATTCAGGTTGTGATACTGCAGTCAGGGTCATAGAGGGAAACGCAGACTCTCCCTGTTCCGAACACCAAGCTAGCTCACCATGTTCCGAACAGTGACAACAACTTTCATGACAAATAAATACGAGATTACTCCCAGAACAGCTTTGGTTTTTGCGCGTGTGGGTAAAGTCTAATTCCTTCCGTTTTCATAAAAGCGGCCACTTCCCCCCGCTGATTGTAACACTGTGAGCCTACGTCAACTAGCATTACAATTTTCTGTTCAGTAAAACACTGATTACAGCAAAGTTGTGTGCAACACATTGGAAGGACCTGGTCTTTTTCCTGTGCGCATGAAAGCATTCATGCAGGCTAGTACAAGATCTAGGGTCCAACACTACGCACACCTTTCTCTCCTCTCCATTAAAGAATACAACAGAGAATGCAAACACCATTTTCAAATGCATCGCACAGACACGTGTCCCCATTTTGTCCCCCCCCCCCCAGTCCAGAGCCTCCATTTTGCAGACTGTGGTCTTACCCCATTGTGACATCACGCTGTGGTCTTACCCCATTGTGACATCACACGTCATGGCATCGCATGGCCACAATCCCAGGGAGAGGCTGTTCAGCACCACAGTGAAGGAGTACCAGCTTTAGCATGCCCAGGGGCCCGTTTCACAAAGCAGGATTACCGAGTTAGCTGGATAACTGCACCGAGTAAAACCCAGATTATCCAGCTAATTCTGTGGTGGAACAGGGCCCAAATGTGCAGCTTTAATTAATGCGCACGTCACACTTAGTTGCACAGCGAGAACAACGTGACCTTTTATCAGTGTTCACATGTACAATTCCAGAAAGGGGTGACCTGGAATGCGGAGCTCCAGAACATGCAAACCCAACGGCTTTAGAAACCTTTGGCGAGATGAGAATGCCCGCGTTCAACACGGTAGGGAAATGCGTGGCACTTCACTGAAAAATGCATGGAATTACTCAGCGATGCCAAAGAGTGTCAGACCAGTTCAAACATACGCCTTTCCGTGCTGCGACACGTCAATGCTCGCGGGGTGGGGGGGTGGGGGGGGAGAGAGAGAGGAGAGAGAGAGAGAGAGGAGAGGGGGGAGGGGAGAGGGGAGAGGGGGAGAGAGAGAGGAGAGAGACGGAAAGAGAGAGAGAGAGGGGGAGGGGAGAGGGGGAGAGAGAGAGAGGGGGGAGGGGAGAGGGGGAGAGAGAGGAGAGAGAGGAGAAGGGAGGGGAGAGGGGGAGAGAGAGGAGAGAGAGGGGAGAGAGAGGAGAGGGGAGGGGAGAGGGGAGAGAGGAGAGAGAGAGAGAGAGAGAGGGGAGGGGAGAGGGGAGAGGGGGAGAGAGAGGAGAGAGAGAGAGGAGAGAGAGACGGAAAGAGAGAGAGAGAGGGGGAGGGGAGAGGGGGAGAGAGAGAGAGGGGGGAGGGGAGAGGGGGAGAGAGAGGAGAGAGAGGAGAAGGGAGGGGAGAGGGGGAGAGAGAGGAGAGAGAGGGGAGAGAGAGGAGAGGGGAGGGGAGAGGGGAGAGAGGAGAGAGAGGGGAGAGAGGGGAGAGAGGGGGAAGAGAGAGAGAGAAGGGAGAGAGGGGGAAGAGAGAGAAAGAGAGGGAGGGAGAGAGCTGGAAGTTGACACAGGCAAATGAAAGGAGGGGAGAAAGCGGATTATGAAAGCAGTGATTGAGAGACGGCCGAACGAGAGCGTGGGCACGGAGCGACCATGCTGTCCCTGTCCTTCACAGCAGCAGGGCTCTCAACGATGTGTTCAATAAGAGGTGTTAGAAACCCTGAGCAAGGATAGGAATGCACCTTTCTGAAACCAGACGACTTCAGCAAGGAAGCGTACGACTCACCGTGGTCAGGCTGGCACTGCAATGCAAGCTCCTCTATCACGTTACATGTCATTTGGCTGACACTTTTATCCAAAGCGACTTACAGTTGATTGGGAATTGCTATGATATGAGGCTGTTAACATGCAAGCTCCTCTGCATGACTGTTAACATGCAAGCAGCTCTGCATGACTGTTAACATGCAAGCAGCTCTGCATGACTGTTAACATGCAAGCTCCTCTGCATGACTGTTAACATGCAAGCTCCTCTGCATGACTGTTAACATGCAAGCTCCTCTGCATGACTGTTAACATGCAAGCAGCTCTGCATGACTGTTAACATGCAAGCTCCTCTGCATGACTGTTAACATGCAAGCTCCTCTGCATGACTGTTAACATGCAAGCTCCTCTGCACAACTGTTAACATGCAAGCAGCTCTGCACGACTGTTAACATGCAAGCTCCTCTGTGAGAGGCTAACATGCAAGCTCCTCTGCACGACTGCTAACATGCAGCTCAATACGAGGCATTCTGCAGAATGCACGGCGTTTAACATGCATCCGTCTCGCCACCGATGCACGTTAAACACCACGCATTCAGCAGAACGCTAAACGATCTCCGTTTCCAAACACGACTTTCCTCCGCCTGACAACCCGCGACAACCCCCGCGGCGGGGGCCGCCGGCGAGATCAAACGCTTCGCCGGCAGCTCTCGGCGTTTCTCCCAACGCTCCCGTTACGCCGGCTCCCTAACCCGGAGCGGGAGAGCAGTCTGGGGAACTAGCGCGTCGGGCCGAACGGGTTCAGCGAGGGCACGGCGCACATACCTCCTCTCTTCGCCATCGGGTCGGTGATGCAACAGGCGCGCGGCCTCCGAGAGGAAGTGTCTGGCGGTTAGGCGGACTTCGCTGCGGAACACAAATCCGTTGTCCCGTGCTGAGCTGGGAATTTCCGACGAATCCCTGCCCACGCCGGCACTCGCCCGCCCCCCCCCCCCTTTCTGCCCGCAAGCTTCCGTACGCTCCCGACCTCCTCGCCGCCAGTCGCTTAATAACCCTGTCAGCCCCGAGCCCAGCGCCCAGCGCCTCCGTCCAAACCCCGAGAGGGGCTTTCGGTTTCGAAAATGAAGGAAAAGTTGAGAATTTCCAGCGGGGTTTTAATAGGGGCTCGAAACGAGCGTTGTCTGAAGAGTTATAAGGGCTAGAGCGCCCTGCGGCTCTCTGGGGATTTCACGGTGGTTATGCGCCAGTGCGCGTTCGGCACTCTTGGAGCTGAAAGGGTTACCTCCGGCTCGACGGGTCACACTGAGCGCGCTCAGGGCGTGGGGTGGGGGGGTGGGGGGTGGGGGGGGGTTTAGGTGACCGCAGGGCAGGAAGCGGAAGCACTGAGGGTGGGTCCTGGCACACCACCCCCTCTCCTCTCCCCCGCGCCAGGCTGCAGTGTTACCGAGAAGAGAACAGAGCCTCTTCCGCTGTTCACAGTGGCACAGGATCCTGGCCTTGCACACCAGAGAAGGCGTAATCCGTGCTCTTATGTTTACAGGATTTTAAAAAAGCAAGCTACAAAAACTATGCAGCTGACAATAAGGGATGCGGAAAATAAAACTGCAGGACAGTGTTGTGGGTGGCCCCCCTTACAACAGGGAACTACGTTATTTTACATTCATGGTATTTGGCAGACACTCTCATCCAGAGTGACGTACAGTTGATTAGACTAAGCAGGAGACAATCCTCCCCTGGAGCAATGCAGGGTTAAGGGCCTTGCTCAAGCTGTGCAGATCTTATTGCAGCTACACCGGGATTAGAACCACCGACCTTGTGGGTCCCAGTCTTTTACCTTAACAACTACGCTACAGGCCGTCCCTCAACTACAGGAACTACAGCTCAGAGACCCCCGTATCAGCAGTGCAGAGACCCCCGTATCAGCAGTGCAGAGACCCCCGTTTCAACAGGGTTAGGGTTAGGGTTAGATTAGAGGGCCAAAAGCAGCCTGTAGCATAGAGGCTAAGGTGCATGGGACCCGGAAGGTTGGTCGTTCAAGCCCCGGTGTCGCTGCGAAAAGATCCACACAGCTGTTGGGCCCTTGAGCAAGGCCCTTAACACCACATTGCTCCAGGGGTATTGTCCCCTGCTTAATCAACTAAGTTGCTTTGGATACAAGTGTCAACTAAATAAACTTATTTATTTATCATCATTATAAAGCAGAGGAATCCTCTGGTACAGCACTGCCCTTGGGGCATTTGGGCTCTCTCAACCTCCCACCCACATACAAAACAACCGCTCAGACACTATCCCTGCGACCGCTTTTACAGCACTCTCTGCTTTAGTTACCATGACCACACACACGACTATCCAATCACAGACAAAGAAGAAGAGAAAGAAAAAAAAAGAAAAAGTAACAGGAAGGACGTCTACCTGCCCGTGTTTGTTTAGCACAAACAGTGCGGATCGGGGTTGAGCGGTGCCTGCGCTCAGAGCGCTGACACAGGTGTGGGCTCGGGAGAAAGGAGAAGGCATTCTCCATTTCAGTCTCGGTATCGCCGACATGGCAGGCTCTGCCCGCGGCGTGACATCCTCTGCCCGCTCCGCACGGGGCTCTGCAGACCACGTACTGCCACCTGAACGTCCGTGCATTTACGCCAAACGCAGCGCGCGCAGCGTACATTCAAACTATATTCGCGGAGATAAACAAAGTGTCTGCACTGAGCTAGTATACAAGCACTGTGTCTTTCTCATGCAATTCTAAAATGTTTAAGGGCATAAACATCGTCTTGACTTCGTCAAATGGCGGCCATTTTGGTCCCCATCTCCGCTAAAGTTTGGCGCGAGCACAAAAACTGACCCCAGGGAAACAAGCCAGCTGCCTTCCCTGCAGGCAAAAAAAAAAAAAAAAAGGCTTTGGCGTCCCCTTGTTCTTTTCTAACCCTAGATATCTTGAGAAGGTCAGACCTCTCTTTCCTCTGAATTCCATTTTGGCTTTTACTGCCCGATCTGCTCTGACAGCCGTACACATTAATGAACTTTTACGACCAAGAAGTCCCTCTGTGGCTCGCTTCCCTCTCCGTGCCATCTGTCACGCGGGGAAAAGGACAGGAGATTACAGACCTGCCTCGGGCACTCACGCCATATACCTGAATCTCTCTCACCCTCCCTCCCTCCTCAGCGTTTGGAGAAATACAGTGCGCTCCAGAATTATAAATATGCACAAAAACTGCTGTTAAATATTGAATATTGACAAAACCTTTATTTTCCAACATCTGTTAAGTTGCGCACTTCATTAATGATTCAATTGAATCAAACAAAGTCTTACATTAAAATACATAAAATTAAATATATGATATAAATATAAAAAAGAGGTTCCATAATTATTGCCACCCTTAGTTTAATAATTTGTGCAAACACGCCTTGCAAAGATGACAGCCACAAGTCTTTTCCTATAATGTGTGATAAGGTTAGAAAACACATTTGGAGGGATTTTTGACTATTCCTTTATGCAGAATTTTTCAGAATCATTGATATCCTTAGGATACCCCCCTCTCTTCAGTTCAGACGGGGTTCATGGGGCTCTCATCTGACCATAGCACAGTATTAATTCCAATTCCAAGTTTGGCAAACTCCAGATGCTTGGTTTTGTTTATTGTGCTCAGTATGGCCTGTCTTCCTGCCACCCTTCCAAAGAGTTTGTTGGTATGGAGGTGACATTTTTTTATTGGACTTTTTCGGGAGAATATAAACTTGCGTCCCCTTCTTGACAAGTTTGCCCTTACAGTGCCAAATCGTATGTTTAACCGTTTACGCATTTTTTTAATTCCCATTACCCGACTTGTGATGGTGAACATCTATGTATTCTGAATTGATAATTATTTGGCTTTTCCCATGCTGACTGTTGCATGCTTGTTACTTCATTTTATAATATTAAACATTTTTACAGTGAAACAGGAAGTGATGTAATTACAATATAGTTATAGTTGCTTTAGACTGAAATCAACTAAATTAAAGTAAGATGATATTGCCAATTTTACTTTGTTTGATTTTATTTTCAGGAATTGTTGGGGGCACCTGTGGTTGTCAGAAAAAATTAGATTACCAAAAAAACATGGGCGATATGAAATAAAAGTATGTCATTTTCCCGTATGTTTGAACACGTTCATGTTGTTTATTATACGCAGCTTTTTCCTCTAATCTTTTTTAAGATCTGGAGCCAAAAGCTAAAAAAAACATCATGTTTGCGGCAGGAGGTTACCGAGGGCAAACAAAATGCCCATCCTCGACCCGCACGTATGCATTTCCCTCCCTCCATTTAGAAGTTACTTCCTCTGACATACAAAGGTACACATTCACACAACCCGATACATGCTGCCGATTCAAGAGCATCTCTATCCTGAGCAGCTTCAGCAGTAATTAAAATGACATACATTTTCTGGACTATTTCGTCCATGTGTCAGAAAGTTATTTACTGACGGGGAAACTCGTCATGCCCATCAGGACCAAGAAGGCTATCAAGCGTTTTCTTTGCATTCTTTGATTCATGAATGCGAATCAATGAAAATAAGTCCACTATTGACTGCAATCTAAAGCAGTGTTGTAGCTAGCTACATTTTAATTAAACTAGATCATCTTTCAAATCAACCCAAAAAAGATCACCATAACTAGCCAAGTTAACACGTCCGCTATCGACTCTAAATGTGCATGAAATTAGCTGCGAGGAGAAAATCGTAGAAAAGGATTGGTTCGACCCATTCATTCACCGATTTTCAAGTGCATAGCGACCGCACGCAGTTCCGGATTCGGTCACTGCCCTTCTTTGGCACAAAACAAGCTAGCCTGCAATTAACGTTAATCAAGCAAACAATCTACGTTTGGCAAAGTATCATTATAAAGACTCACAAGATATCTAAGCACTTTTATTTCACTTTCAAATGTTAAGTAATAAAATGTGACAATCTGCGTTTGGATTTACTTGACATCGCCATTCAATTATGAACCTTTAACAGGTTAGCGAAGTTACTTAGCTTCCGAACTTATGCTCTCTGTCTTAGCTAGCTAGTGATACCATTTACAGAGCTAAGTTAGCTAAGATTGTACTTATTCGTGGGATTCAGAGATGAAAACTCGAGAAACGGACTCTGTTAACAACATAACATAAGTTGCATTAACTATAAGCAGCTAATCATCACACCTTTGGTAACTAGAAAAGCTGCTGGAAAATAGCGATATTGCTGGCCGCATCTGGCTATCTAGAGTTAGCCATAAGCAAAAACTGACAGCTAGGAAGCTAGCAAGCACAAGCACATTTTAAAAAGCACAAGCGATCAATTTGCCACTTGGAGTTAATGTTGAGAGTCAGCAGGCAACTAACTTAAGTCAAGGCCGTTTTTTTTTCGGCTAAAACAAGCATCACTTACCGGTGCCTCTTGGCAGAGACATGTTGAAACAGCACGCAGAGTTGTGCAAGACGTTTTGGAATTCACTTTGCAGAACCTCGCTGTGTTGCACACGAAATGCACAATCAAGCTCGTTTCCCTTTAAAATAACGTTCTAAAATAACGTTTCACTTGTGCACGTGTAGCTAAATCCTCAACAAACTCGCAGAAACTGTGCCAGTATTGTTTCGTCAAGGCATTCAACTTCTGCCAAAATGTAACGTTAAAACTGCAAAGATCCACATTTCCTCAGGAACAAGAAAATACCAGATCTGGTGGTGTCAGAAATAAGTCAGCTTGCAAGCTTGTTCCCTCTGTGTTCTGCATCTACAGTAGACTCTTTAAGAAAGTTTACAAATCATATTAAATCAACAAAGAAGAAAAAAAAAAACAGTGGCTCAACTGAAGCAGCTAACAACCTCAGTGCAAAACGAAGTTCGCCCTGCGACTTCGTTCGTATCCCTCACTCAGCGACTGGATGAGTAACTGATGACGTCATGGCATACCACGTTAAGACACTTCTCAAAATAGCAACAGGGGGGAAACGGCGTTTGTCCAATCAGAGCTTGCGAAGAAGAGCAGAGCGCGCCCCACTAATGCTACGTAGTACACTGTAACCTCCGAGGAACGCCTGAATAGCCACTATTTCCCCGTTGAATAGTCCCTCGCATACCAATCCCCTTCTCCAAATCTTGCGTCGAGATCTAACAATGTTTAGAGTTCAAGGAAAGGCAAACACCATGACGAAAATAGGTCTTTAAAATTCCATAGCTACAGTGGAAAGAATGAAAGATTTCCAGCTCCTCTGGGGCAGTAGTGCCTTCAAACATTTTCCAAATCTGAATAAGAAAACATTCCCTGTATTTAAAGAAATGTGTGCCTGTGACAGAGATGTTTAACCTTCAGATAATATTTTGGGTCTATTTGATCCCATTCAGCATCTAATATATCTTAAAAATCAGTTAACCCTTGCTCAAGGGCCCTACGGCTGTGCGGATTTTATTGTGGCTACACTGGGGAATGAACCACCAACCTGCCCCAGTCATGTACCTTAGCCCCACGTGTATCACTGAGCAAAACTATACTGATTTCCTGTGTAATAATTCCACAAAAGAGAATAGTGTAAAATGTGCTTTAGGATGATTTCTTGCATTACTGAAATGTACAGTGCCCTCCATAACGTTTGGGACAAAGATCAATCTTTTTTTTTCATTCGCCTCTGTACTTGACAATTTGAACATTGTAATAAAAAAAAATCTAATGTTGTTAAAATGCACATTGTCAGAAGGTCATTTTTATGAATTTAGGTTTCACAATTTAGAAATGACACTATGTTGAAACCTAGTCCCCTCCATTTCAGGGCACCATAATATTTGGGACACAGCAATGCTATGTAAATGAAAGGAGTCATGTTTAGTCTATGATTCATGGACATCACCAGTTGCTGGGCGTCTTCTCTGTTGATGCTCTGCCAGGTTTGTATTGTAGCCATCTTTAGCTCATGCTTGTTTCTGAGCCTAGTTCCCTTAAGTGTTCTCTTCAGCATATGAAAGGTGTGCTCTATTGGGTTCAGATCGGGTAATTGACTTGGCCATCAAGAACTGACAATTTTTTCAACTCCTTTGTTGCTTTAGCAGTATGTTTGGAATCATTGTCTTGCTGTAGAATGAGGCGCTGGCAAATGCGTTTTGAGGCATTCGCTTGAACTTGAGCAGATAGGATGTGTCTATACACTTCAGAATTATTTTTGCTGCTACCATCAGCAGTTCATCAAGAAGATAAGTGAGCCACTGCCTTCGGCAGCCGTACATGCCCAGGCCAAAGTTTGCCAAGTTAATATTCGTCTCAGCTGTCCACAATACCTTTTTCCAGAACTGATTGCTCTTCTTGGCAAACTGTAACCTTGCTATCCTGTTTTTGCGGCAAACTAGTTATTTGCATCTTGCAGTGTAGCCTCTGTATTTCTGTTCATGAAGTCTTCTGCCTTTAGATAAATACAGTGCAGTCAGTAAGTATTTGGACAGTGACACATTTCTTGACATTTTTGCTCTGTACTCCAGCAAACAAATGGTTGAAATAAAACAATCACTATTTGCCATAGTATTGGGGGGGACTATGTATAAAAAGGGCTGTAATTCCTACACGGTTCACCTGGTATGGATGTAAAAACCCTCCAATTATATCTGAAGGCCTGCACTTTTTACCACATAGTGATTGCTTTATTTCAACTGTTTGTTTGCTGGAGGACAGTGCAAAAACAAAAAGATGTGTCAGTGTCCAAATACTTAAGGACTGCACTATATATATTTTCAAGGTTATTGTGCCCTTTTCTCACTTTCAGCACCTGTCCCTCAAGAGGATGTAAAAATATGGATTACTCCAGAGGCGCCTGCTTTGTTTTTCGTGATTATTGCATGACTCATTCACTATCAAGGGTCATCTGAGTGCTTGCCAGAGCACCCTCAGCACGCACCAAGCACACAGTACACTGCGACAGGGAGTGGGTACACAGTCCATTCTCCTCCAGATGCTCTGTTCCTCAGAGCACCTTTAAAGGGAATTTACAGTGTGTGAGATTGGCTTCTTATGATCTGACTGGTTATAACCAGTGTTATGTTATCAGTAGAATGCAATGCCACTCTCTTAAAAGCATATGCTGCACCACACTCCCTCATATTATGTTAAGAATAGTTTATGACTCCTTTTATGTTTGGGTCAAATTGACCCAAACAGTTTTAATTGAAATGTTGACACTTTGTGTGTCACCTTCTTATTGTCTCCCAAATGACGAGCCTTTCATCCATAAATATGAAAAATCTGAGAAACTCATTTTAGAGGCTGAGGTACAGTAAATGAAAGTTTGGCACCTGTACAGGAAAGTGTCACCAGAATCACCCGCAAAGAAATCTGAGATAAAAATAAAAATCGTTATATATTTTCTTACATTTTATACAGCTACAGTAGCTAGACAACACCATTGGATTGCAAGTTTGACTTCTGAAAACATAGCATTATGTTTATTCAATGTGTATTGTTTAATCCCACCAAATTAGAAAATTAGGAAAATCATACAGTATCAATATTTTAAAAGGGTTAACTGGTTTTTAAGATATATTAAATGCTGAATGGGGTCAAATAGACCCAAAATATAATCTGAAGGTTAAACATTTCTGTCACAGGCACACATTTCTTTAAATACAGGGAATTTGTTGCTAATTTTATGGTTATTAAAGGATAAGATTTTCAGGGAGGATTCACATGTGAATAGATACATTTCTTTATGTTTATTTTTTCATCATTAACATGAATATCAGTTTTTACATTGTGGTATATCTATCCTTGAGTGCAGTGCTTGCATATGCCATAGGAAATAGTTCCAACAAAAATAAGATTAGATGCAACTTAAAGGTACAATAGGTAATTTTGGACTTCTAACCGTCAAGAGAGGAATAGCAGCAACAAACACCTTCAAACTACAACAATGTTTATCTGTCCCCTTCTCTGTAAACAAGCTGACATTGATGCCATTGGCTGTACCAATTACAAACATTTTTCAACCAATGAGTTAGAATTATTGTACAGCTGTACAATGTCTTGGTACAGAGTTTTGGGCTGTCAACTGTATATTTTGAATTTAAGGACTATAAACACGCAGAGCGTGAGTCAACATGTCAGTGAGCCTTTTTCAATGATAGGAAGGGATGTCGAATGGCGTTGTAACAATGTTTTAACACAAAAATCTTACCTATTGTACCTTTAAAAAATGTATTAGTTCATATACATGCAGTATGTACAGTACAACTTTGGGAGGCATAGTGTCCTGTATTTTGTTCCTTTAGACCACAATCCCTGAATGCCTCTATACTAGTCATTGTAAAGCTGGTAAGTCATCAGAAACTTCTGGAAATATCTAAAATGTCCTTCAGTGCACATAGAATATATGGGCCAATTGAATAACATACACTAAAACTAAAATATCTACAGCAAAAAAAAAAAAAAAAAAAAAAAAAAAACCCAGGAGGTGAACTATCACTTTAAGCTCTCCATTTCCTCTCTTAGACTAATGGTCCTCACTCCTGGTCCTGGTGAACCACCCTTTGCTGGCTTTTTGTTGTTAATCAGCACGTATTTGATCAATTAAAGCAGATAATTACACAGTTAACTTGCCTCACCTGGTTTCTCAATTGGTGGCTTATATTCAACCGACAACAAGAACCAGCACACCCAGAGGCTCTCCAGGACCAGGAGTGAGGACCATTGCTATAGGCTCTTATGCCATTACTGTTGTGTTGTATAAGTGGGCAAAAGAAGGGCAGCTCCACTGAGTGCCTGGCTCTGGTTGGGTGAAGCTGATGGTTCAGCTCTTAGGCAAAGGGAAAAGGCAGCACGACATGGTGACTCTATTTCAAAGCATTTCACCAGAGCAGTCACAATGAGCACTAGCTGCAAAGGGACAAAAAGAGGTCCTTCCACTTTCGCAATCCCATTTATAACAGTACTGTGCATATTAGTTCCTGAAAGAAAAATACGGCAGACGGTAAACACATGCACGCACATTCATGTGTGCGTATAGGGACATGAGCCTGAGGATGTGCACCTTATTCGCCACCAGGGGTCAGTGGTGTGCGTTGAGATGCTGTCACAGTGACGGGGTGATAAAAGGCAAAGAAGAAACACTTCCCATTTATGAAACGAAATGAAACCAAGGAGAGGTCATACAGTGTAGCATGTAAGGTGGTTGATTCTCAACCCATATTAAATATAATACACATATACTAATCTATCATGTGGCCAGAGGTTTCATTCCCCATTACAGTACTTTTTCTATCTGTAATCCTCTCTAAACCCATCTGAAAAAGCAAGAATGAAATAAAGATAATCTTTTTATATTAACCAAAACGTTCAAGTTGGTCTCCTCTGACCACAGCACCTTCGTTCAATCATAATTTAAATGACCAAATGAGACCAAAATTGAGAGATTTGGTCAGATACAGTATTGGCATGTTTGGCGTCGAAACAGAGATGCATAAAAGGAGAGGCACCTCATACCCATGGTGAAATGCAGTGGTGGGTCAGTGCTGTTGTAATATCAGAGGTCCAGCAGCACTGGTTAAGAGTAATGTTATAATGGATTCCACCAAGTACCAGGCATGTTGGGCTGACAATCTGGTTGCCTTTACCACAAGGCTGAGACTTGGCTGTAGGGGGACTTTCCAGCAGGACAATGACCCATAGCATACCTCAACATCCACACAGAAATGGTTCTGTGACAACAAAATCTATGCTCTGAAATGGCCGTCTCAGGCACCAGACCTCAAGCCAAAACCTGTGGGATAAAGAGACGGGGGCAGTTGATAATTGCAAACCAAATAATGTGAAGGATTAGTTCATTATAATGTGAAACACTTATATTTTACAAAAGACAATGTCATGGTGCTTTTTAAAAAATGATTAAGCACTGGCAGACACAATCATCAGACCAGAACCCAACTTTTACCCTGGACCTACAACGTCACATGAGGTAATTACAGATGTCTTAAGAAACCATGCAGACTGGACACCTACAGTCAGGTCCCTAAATATTGGGACATCGACACAATTCTCTTTTTGGCTCTATACACCACCACAATGGATTTTAAATGAAATGAACAAGACTTTCAGCTTTAATTTGAGGGTATTTACATCCAAATCAGGTGAACGGTGTAGGAATTACAACAGTTTGTATATGTGGATCCCACTTTTTACGGGACCAAAAGTAATGGGACAAACTAACAATCATAAATCAAAATTTCAATTTTTAATACTTGGTTGCAAATCCTTTGCAGTCAATTACAGCCTGAAGTCTGAAACGCATAGACATCACCAGACGCTGGGTTTCATCCCTGGTGATGGTCTGCCAGGCCTCTACTGCAACTGTCTTCAGTTCCTGCTTGTTCTTGGGGCATTTTCCCTTCAGTTTTGTCTTCAGCAAGTGAAATGCATGTTCAATCGGATTCAGGTCAGGTGATTGACTTGGCCATTGCATAACATTCCACTTCTTTGCCTTAAAAAACTCTTTGGTTGCTTTCGCAGTATGCTTCGGGTCATTGTCCATCTGCACTGTGAAGCGCCGTCCAATGAGTTCTGAAGCATTTGGCTGAATATGAGCAGATAATATTGCCCGAAACACTTCAGAATTCATCCTGCTGCTTTTGTCAGCAGTCACATCATCAATAAATACAAGGGAACCAGTTCCATTGGCAGCCATACATGCCCACGCCATGACACTACCACCACCATGCTTCACTGATGAGGTGGTATGTTTTGGATCATGAGCAGTTCCTTTCCTTCTCCATACTCAATCATTCTAGTACAAGTTGATCTTTGTCTCATCTGTCCATAGGATGTTGTTCCAGAACTGTAAAGGCTTTTTTAGATGTTGTTTGGCAAACTCTAATCTGGTCTTCCTGTTTTTGAGGCTCACCAATGGTTTACATCTTGTGGTGAACCCTCTGTATTCACTCTGGTGAAGTCTTCTCTTGATTGTTGACTTTGACACACATACACCTACCTCCTGGAGAGTGTTCTTGATCTGGCCAACTGTTTTCAACTGTGGGGTTTTTCTTCACCAGGGAAATAATTCTTCTGTCATCCACCACAGTTGTTTTCCGTGGTCTTCCGGGTCTTTTGGTGTTGCTGAGCTCACCAGTGCGTTCTTTCTTTTTAAGAATGTTCCAAACAGTTGATTTGGCCACACCTAATGTTTTTGCTATCTCTCTGATGGGTTTGTTTTGATTTTTCAGCCTAATGATGGCTTGCTTCACTGATAGTGACAGCTCTTTGGATCTCATATTGAGAGTTGACAGCAACAGATTCCAAATGCAAATAGCACACTTGAAATGAACTCTAGACCTTTTATCTGGTCCTTGTAAATGAGATAATGAGGGAATAACACACACCTGGCCATGGAACAGCTGAGCAGCCAATTGTCCCATTACTTTTGGTCCCTTAAAAAGTGGGAGGCACATATAGAAACTGTTGTAATTCCTACACCGTTCACCTGATTTGGATGTAAATACCAAATTACTCAAATTAAAGCTGAAAGTCTGCTGTCTCTGCATATATATATTCTTTTCATTTCAAATCCATTGTGGTGGTGTATAGAGCCAAAAAGATTGGAATTGTGTCAATGTCCCAATATTTATGGACCTGACTGTATGTAGCATCACTCCAGCTGGCATGAACTAAGCTCCCAAAAAAACTGCCTTCTTACTTTATTATTTAACCAGTGGTGAGACATTATCAGTAGCCTAATTTAAAGGAACACACAAACATTTTGGGAAATTTTTTCCTACTTACCCAGACTTGGTTGACGAGATGTTCAATTTCATTTTTGTGCATTCACTGGCTCGGTTTATGTTAGCATAACTTGTTAGCTTAGCATAAACACTTGAAGCCTATAGGAGTTTTTTTTAAAACAAGGTATAAAACAAGGGGGCGGCCTGTAGCATGGGGGCGGCCTGTAGCGTCGTGGTTAAGGTAAATGACTGGGACACGCAAGGTCGCTGGTTCTAATCCCGGTATAGCCACAATAAGCTCTGCACAGCTGTTGCATTGCTCCAGGGGAGGATTGTCTCCTGCTTAGTCTGATCAACTGTACGTCACTCTGGATAAGAGCGTCTGCCAAATGCCAATAATGTATCATGTGTATTTGAAATACACGGCCGGGAAAAAATGTTTTCAGACACACATGTCTTCCGCTGGATGAGCGCAATGCAGAAGGAAGTAGGTCTACCTTCAGAAGGTGCGAGTTCACTACGTCAGCACACTCAAAGCTCGGGCACATTCAATCATAAAAAAACGTTTTTCTATGGTTTGTGCATTGAACGAGGTTTCCTCCCAACGGTCTGCAATGTTTTTCAACAGCTTTCAGGTATGTTTGTTTCCGTTTGGTGGGTGTGTCGGGGGTGTAGCCCAAATCAATAATGAAGTAGGCCTTTGCTTCTAAGCCAGAGAACGTACTACTCAGACGCCATAGGAGCAAACCATACTATGTCAGTCAGTCCGCCCACAGTTTGCAACAGGATCTTTAACATGCCACCATTTCTGTTTAAATCAACATTTTTCCATGTTTTGGCAGGGCTGAATATGACCCTGGTGAATAGTACTGGTAAAGAGATGTCCTCATTGGTTAATGGTACTGGTAGAAAGATATCCTCATTGGTTAATGGTACTGGTAGAAAGATATCATCATTGGTTAATGGTACTGGTAGAAAGATATCCTCATTGGTTAATGGTACTGGTAGAAAGATATCATCATTGGTTAATGGTACTGGTAGAAAGATATCCTCATTGGTTCATGGTACTGGTAGAAAGATATCCTCATTAGTTAATGGTACTGGTAGAGAGATTGCCTCACTGGTTAGTGGAATATTGGGATACAGCTCTCTGGAGCTGCTACCACAGAGTGATAAATAAGGGTGGGAAATGGGTACTGCATTTCTGTAGCGGCTGGGGTCCTTGCACAGCCAACGGACCCCCCCGCTTCCCCCCCTCCCCCCCTCACCGGTTGATCGGGCACCCACAGGTCTCCTGAGCTGTACATGAAACATCTGACCCTGGCTCACGTGTGCGAGCATGACTAGCACACTGCACAGTGATAGGAAGCAGTGTATTTGTATTAGCTATTGTATTGTTGTACTCGGGGTATTCTAGCTGCCAACTGTGGTATGCTAGTTTGGAAGTTGATGTATTCTTCAAGGGTTCCGATTGTATCTGTATGGTTACACTAGGACCCGGAGCTGTACTGTCCTCTCAGGTCCTCTTCGCACTTGTACTTGTGTTTGATCTGCACTTCGTTGTACGTTGCTCTGGATAAGAGCGTCTGCTAAATGCCATGTAATGTAATGTAATGAAGAGCATCATATGCAAGATTAATAGCGGAGGCAAAATAAACAAAGGTATGCTATACAGTGAAGTCCATAAGTAATTTGGACCATGACCCGTTGTTTTGGCCCTGTACACAGCTCATTGGTTTTGAAATTAAACAATGAATATGAGGTTAAAGTGTAGTCAGTCAGCTCTTGTTTTACATAGTCCCCCAATTTCAGGGCACCATAATATTTGAGCTGCTTCTGTTTTTATCTACAATCCAGACTTTCACAGATGTAAATGAGCAATTGTGCTGTATGCAGTCTGTGACTGTAGCTGGTGCTTATACACATATCAAATTTAGACATGATTGAGCTAATTAAACAATTAAGAGTAGAAATTTCCACAAAATCCTGAAACAGATCGGCCTTGCTGTGCACCCCTGCAGTAAAGGAATCCTCCCCCAATCGATTAAGTTTGATTGAAAGTTAAATGTAATAATTGAAAACTACATTGATTACAGAGGCAAAACTACTCAACTAATTATATACTAACTATGTTACATCTCCCTCTATGAACTATATTTAACCACATTAATGCATAATTATGCAATAAGGCACATTACAAGCATATGTTTTCACCGTAAGTTACGCAATATACATTCAGGGGATCGAACGAACTGCACGTGTTACCAGAGTCTGCGCTAGTTACACCACTCATCTGTTCAGCTCAGTGTCACCGCAGTTACCGCACAGTTGGAAGGCTTGCCTGGCACATTATGGGTGAGTATTTTACTTAACATATCGCCGGAAGAATTACTCAGACCACTTGATACCGTTAGGAAGGCATCTCTCAAAAAACAACCGCTGATTAATCTTAAATAAATTACACAACCCGCTCGTCACGTATTGTCTACTCGTTTGTCCTACTCAGTTCCCCCTAGTGGTGTCCTTGCGTTCGATTGGACATCTCAGAACATTGAAAACACAAACACGGTAAGCGCAGTGCATTCTTATAAAATACCATCGGAATAAATGTTGTGCTGAAAATAAGATACATTTTCAATTAATACGTACTTAAATACCGTTCGACTTGTATGTAATACACATGAATACATTGCATAAATGTATATAGTAATGGAACATGCCCTGCGCGTAAGCACGATGGGAAACCTAGTTTGTCGTGCTATTTTTAACTATTAGAGCGGCCAATCGTATTACACGTATTAAACTACGTTACCAACAATGCACTGCCGCCCGTTATGATGACAGCAACGGTGTGTGTTGAGTCTCCAAGATGGCGGCGTTCGGAAGGAGGCGCGGTGTCCCAGTCAACAGGGAGAGGTCAGTGATACTTTAATATGCCCGTCAAGTGAACTTTTAGCGCAGAACTCTTTGCAGTCGTACTTGCACCTAACGACGATAGTCAAATCTGTTATCAGAAGAATTTGCAAAGTTGACGTTGGTTGTGAATCTTCAGTATGTTTGGTTGTGTGGGTCCTCGTGTTTTGATTTACTTGCTAACATTAGCTAGCCAGATAATATTATCTAGCTAGCTAGTTTATATATCGCTAGTTACCTAATAACATAGTACGACATGTGATACGACTCATAATGTTGGCTACCTTGTAAACTAACGTTATATTAAGCTAACGTTATATGTAGACATCAGCGATGTCTAATCGCTTATATGCCCACATGCTAAGAATTCCAATGGCAGCTAACTTAAGTTGGAAAACGAAACATTTTGAAAGTACACTAGCTGGCGACAGCTAGTTAATAATTTCACGTAACAAGACCAAAAATCATAAACGCAAATCTAAGAAACATACGCGTAGCTTGATTGATCTTGATTGTCGATTCAACTATCTTTGTATGCTGTGTTTGCTAAATAGTTTTAGCGACCCTCTACCAGATTTGCCGCCTACCTTAGTTCATTATGCTAGTTTGTTAATGACCCATCTGACTTAACTTAATTTTAGTCCACCAAATGCTAGCCGTAAATCTGAGTTTTTATCTGTGTTTAAGTCGTATGCCCAACGCTGACTAGGATAGAGGTCAACTTTTAACTTACTTTGAATCAAACTATTAAAACGTCTTGTCATTCAGAATATGTATCTCTACTTTGGTCTTGTTTATTTACTATGGTGGATGTTGCTTGTTTGCAATGCGGTGTATTAAAGAGGTAAAAGTATATATTTGGCTATTGTTAGCCAGAATGGTAATTCTGAAGGCCTCGTAACTTGGCTAATTATAGCTATCTTACGAGCTATCTACAACTTGATTAACCAATGATTTCGCTAAATTTCTATCTCTTGGATAACTTAGTTACAAGGGAATCTTTTTGCTGACTGTTAACTTACACTTTATTCTAGTAAGAGAAAATTATCCAGAAACATTTGTCGGGAAATTTTAACACTAACCGCTAACAAGGTAGAGGGAGGTAACGTTAGCTAACTTTGTGAAGCTGTAACTACAATGGCTAACTTAGCATTCATACTTTACGAGATGGCTAACCTTACCTAACGTTAGGGTGCCAGCTGCATCATGCAGCCGTGGTCTTCAGCCGTTTGTTTTGTAGCGAGCTGGTATCACCTCTCACCGATAGATAAAACGCGTAGCTATCTAACCCCCGCGACATTCATATTGTAACCGCACCATAGCCCCCAGGATAAAATACATATTTCTCTGCCAACATTCCGGGTGTGCCTTCCATTGACTTGGGCAAATGAAGCGCGTTTATTACTAAAAAGTGATTACTTGGGTGGTGTTACTTCACTCAGAAAGTAAATGGCGACCATAGCGTTTCTCAATTTATCGAGGTAAAACAAACAACAACAGTGACAGCCATGTATCGTAGACGTCATCTCTGGGTTGGTGTAATAAATTCATGGTTTGAGTCTGGCGTATTATGGATGAGTGGTTTTATCTCGACATTTCATGGCAGGACGCATTCACAGGACTGTCAATATGACGTCTGGCTGTTAACATTGTCGGTCCGTCGCCTTAAATCCCAAGAGGTGAGCCATAACGTCCTAAATGTTTTGTTTTTCTAGACGTTAATATTATGATATTGGTTTAGATGGCAATATACACAGTTCTGACACTTTCTCTTGTTTAAAATGGACTTTCAATGTTGGTAACTACCTTCCTGATTTGATTGATCAGATTTCATGTAACATCGATATTCTAAAAGCACAAATTTGAAGGAATTAATCTGTGCCTTCCAAATGAAAATTGTGAAGACCTTTCATTTCTGTGGCGCAATAAAAGCGATTTGAGATTTGGGGTACATAGTTAGGCATACAGGTATTGTTCAAAACCGGTAATGGTTGCGTTTTATAGAGGACATTTGTCCCAATGTATAAGGTGATTTTACTACAGCAAGTTAAAATGACTTTGTATGTGTGCTTTAATTTTTAAAGAGAAATGCCATTCTTTGATTTAACCAAATATGACATCAGGCACCCCACTCTGGAAAGCAAGCAAGCAGTGAAAAAATGTTTACTACATTTTGGCTTGGGTCCAGTGAGGTTTACATTTTGTAAGAACTGGTTCCATCATAGTTATAGCAGGTACTCTGATGAGTATGTTGGGCCTCTGAGAGGAGATTTTTAAGCTGCATATGCATGTTGGAGAAGCCAGTCACATTTTCGAAGGACAATAAAGCTGATGAGGTGAGCAGGAGATTCAATGTGCAGATGGTTTTATATTTCCATATTCATAAATCACTTCCCTTAAATTGGGAATTCAAATTAATTGGCAAATCACCCTCAAGCTGGATGCGATCTCTGGGCAAACAAAATGCATTCTACAAGCACTGAAAATCCATCCACAATCCTTGCTTCCTCAGCATGATAAAAATAAATGTTACAATTATGCATAAATGCCCAGTAATGGGGATAATAAATCCTCTGCTGAATACCCCCACTATAAATTATGCTTTTCATCGTATGGGGAAGTAAGCATTATAGTTTTATTGTTTTAATATGTTATCCATTAAACCAGGATCATAATCTTGGGAAGTTCAAATATTGGCTTTGTGCAGACATAAATATCTGTAAGTATGGGAGGCTTAATAAAAAAGAAGAAATGATAAACTGCAATCTGTCAAAGTATGTTTTTGTCATTGATGGTTTCCCCCACAGATTGGAAAATCATTCCAGTCTCATGACTGTGTGGGGTGTATGGTGGGAGACCCATTCATTTAGCCTACATCAGGATGCCTTTCTTTGCAGCCGTGAGATGTACAACCAGGCTGAAGGCATGCGGCCCTTTTCTCTTGACCGATTCAGAAGAAAAGCGTATTGGCACTGCCGTGTGCGTAGCTATTAAAGCCAGCTTTCTGTTGTGGTGTTTTCCTGTTATTTTGTTCCACCTTTAAGAATACTCGCTGGGCGGTTCTCCGCCTGCTCCTTCAGGTCAGACCTTATTCCCTCCATCTTGGTGTGCGCAGCCCAAAAGGGTGCGTTTCACCGAGAGTGTTTTCTCAATACAAGTACTGAAAATAAGAAACAGGAGCCCAAATGGTGGGGAGGGGGGGGGGGGAAACCTGCAAGCTTTTCACCAATTATTTTCCTTCCTAACCCTGTTTTCCTCTCCTCCATCCCCATCTTCTTTCCTCCCTCCCTCCCTCCCTCCAAAAACAGGGCAGTAATGGCCTCCTCGGACTGCTACATCGTCCACGAGATCTACAACGGCGAGAACGCGCAGGACCAGTTCGAGTACGAGCTGGAGCAGGCGCTGGAGGCCCAGTACAAGTACATCGTGATCGAGCCCACGCGCATCGGCGACGAGACGGCGCGCTGGGTGGCGGTGGGGAACTGCCTGCACAAGACGGCGGTGCTGTCGGGCGCGGCCTGCCTGCTGTCGCCGCTGTCGCTGCCGCCCGAGTACTCGCGCTACGTGGCCCTGCCCGCCGGGGCCCTCAGCCTGGCCTGCGCCGCCCTCTACGGCATCTCCTGGCAGTTCGACCCCTGCTGCAAGTACCAGGTGGAGCACGACGGCCACAGACTGTCCCGCCTGCCGCTGCACACGCTCAGCTCGTCCACGCCCGTGGTGCTGGTGCGCAGGGACGACGTCCACCGAAAGAGACTCCACAACACCATCGCGCTGGCCGCCCTGGCCTACTGCGTCAAGAAGGTGTACGAACTCTACGCCGTATGATCGGCGGGGGAGGATAACGTTACGCGGGGCGGAGAGGGCCATGGGTTTCGGGGGGGGCGGGGCGGGGCGGGGAACACACCCGAGAAACGACGATGACAAAAAAGTGCGGTCGGCCATTTTGCCACTCGAGCATTTTTGTTGTTTCACGGTTCAGAAGACTATAGTGAAAACTAGGGAGTTTTTTTTTTTTTTTTGGTTTTGTTTTCCCCTCTAATTGTCTTTCGACATCACCAGTGCACTTATTGATCTTGTACGTACATGTCCACCCCGTCATTCATACACTAAACTTGTGAATATAGGTAAAAACTCAGTATCTCCCAAGACTGAGAGGACAGCAGTGGGACAGACATGTTCTCAGTATTAACGGTCTGATATTTTTGTCCTTGTAGTTTTATTGTACCCTTTCCTGCTGATCAAAGTCACCTCTTCATTAAACATTAGGATATCTGAAACTCCCTTCACTTTCCGTATGTTGTTTTACTTTACGACGTGAAGTCCGCTCCCAGACTTCTGGAACTGAAGGCTGCAAAACGTGGGGGCCATCTGTTCTTTAACTCTTCCTTAGTGTTAGGAAATGCTCCCACACACCATCCCACACAAATCTCAAGTGTTCCTGCTCAAATGAAGGTCTTGGATCAAAATGTTGGCACCAATACTATTTGAGACTGTGTGCAGGAATGTCTCTCTATACTATTACTCTTATGTTCTCTCTAGCACCTACAATTTAACTGGATTGAACTTTTTTTGTTTAACCATGTGTAAATTATACCTCTTTAGATTCAGCATTTTTGTACCTTGGCATGTTACATTTTTTCCCCTCTCCCCTCAATCAAAGTAAGCTTGTCTTCATTAGAAGAACTATAACTCTTTCCCAAACGATTGGTGGAATATTGAATATTGTGACTGTTCATGAATTGGGGAAAAAAACATTTGCACGTACCAGTCGTGGCCAGGACTGGTCCGGTAATATAGAATGTCATATTTAACAAGAGCTGCCAGTTCAAGGATCCTGTTGGCATTATTCTACTTCCTGTAGACCTGGGGCATTCAGCGGAGAAAGACTGGGAGGGGCCATGTCAATGTTGCTCATTAGTATGTGCCTGTTGTTCAGTCACATTCATTGTGGTCCTGGAAGACATTTCATGCATATTGTACTATTCTGGGGTGTAAAGGGGAATGCTAGAAGTCATGAGACCCTGCAGGATATTCTGTCCAAAGTCAAAAAGTGCAGAGGACATTCCATATGCCGTTTGAATGTTCTAGAGCAGGGGTCGGCAACCCTGGTCCTGGAGAGCCGCAGGGTGTGCTGGCTTTCGTTGTTACTTGGCATTAATTGATCAATGAAAGCCGTTGATTACACAGTTAACTCACCTCACCTGGTTTCTTGGGTCTGAATTGGTTGCTTATTTTAAGGTGGAGACGAAAGCCAGCACACCCTGCGGCTCTCCAGGACCAGGGTTGCCGACCCCTGTTCTAGAGTCTGACTTTAAATGTGAACACAGCATTCATATAGAGTTGGTTACTTCGGTCGGTCATTGATTCAGAATGAGATGCCCACACAAGACATGGTTTCCTGGTCCTGCGGATAGATTCAGGAATGAATTTCACTGAAGCCACGTCACCCGAGACCGGAATGTTGGGCTAAGTCACGATTACATAAAGTAATCCAAATGCCTTCAGGGATACTTCATCAAAGTCATCTAGTTCAGTGGTCTTCACTCCTGGTCCTGGAGAGCCGCAGGGTGTGCTGGATTTGGTTGTTACTCGGCACTTAACCGATCAGTGGATGCAGTTAATTACCCAGTAAACCTCTCACCTGGTTTCTTGGGTCTGAATTGGTTGCTGACATTAAGCTGAAAACGAAAACCAGCACACCCTGCGACTCTCCAGGGCCAGGAGTGAGGACTGCGAATCTATTTCATTAAGCTTTAATGTATGTAAACCATTTATTGGCCAAGAGCAGGGTTGTAGGAGGGGCATTTCTGTGTCCTGTGAGTAGACCGAAGACAGAAGATGCTTTGTAAATTTTATGCTAGTTTGGTCATGAAAGGAACTGCATTTAATCCTTCCATTCTGTAGTTTAGCCTTCTTTCAGTAGCACAACATTCTCTGGTTGTCTTGTTTTTTTTTTAATTGACCCTCTGAAACACCATAACACCAATTTTATTTTAAAGACTTAATTGCAAAGTAGGAGGATGAAATTTTGTCTTGCTTTTAATTTCTGGAGTCAAGTCACTGTTAATGTGCAGCTAATGTAAATCCATTTTTTAAAACGGTCATCAAGATGCACGTGTTGCATTTTGTCTTGAGGGTCATGGATTCTATATTGAAAGCCTTTCTCTGATACAAGACATGTCTTGACAAGTGCCGCATTATCACAAATTATATCCCCGGAAAAGAGCAGCTCAACATCTCCCTTCCCTTCTCTCCCAGGGAGAGCAATCGTGACCTTTGACACAATTTCACACACAGCTTTTATTGCCTGGAGATTCCCTCTTGAGTCAACATCAGAACAAAATTAGTTTGCCATAAAGACACACAAATAACTAATCTGTATGCTTGCTTTCCACAGGGATGTTTATTCCATACAACAAATGTCTCTTTACACAATTTCCTTAACTCCGCTTAATTGCTCTGAGCTATTGTTAAACTGAATGTTAACTCAGCTGTAATTCAGACTGAGAAACGCAAGGTCCACAAACTTCTTCCGCTATAACGTTATCAAAGCACCAGATGGTTTAAATAGAACCTGTTTCTCCCGTTAGTCTACTTCAGGTGACTGAACCCTTATATCCTGATGGATGCAACTCAGCCATCAAGGCAAGGCTTCAGGTGAATCATTCCAATAGCTTATTTTTCTTATATATATATTTTTTCCTTGCATCTGACCAGGAAATCAATCAAGGTCTTTAAAGATAGTCCAACCCGTTAAATGTTCCTTCTAGAAGCTAGAAGCTAGGAACTCCCGAGTCCCGAAAACACAAGTGCGTCCCTTGCGGAAGTAATTCTTTGGAAAGCGTGACGTAAAAAACGATCTACCGGTGGACCACCCCCATCTGCCACGCATTTGCCACGTCTGTTCCTGACGTGACTTCCAACTGACATTGGAAGCAAGGACATACCATTTGCTGTCATTTTTTACATTTACATTTTAGTCATTTGGCAGACGCTTTTAATCCAAAGCGACTTACAAGTGCATAGGTTCTACCACAAGTCAAAGCATCACAACCAGAACTAGGAAAATACACCTGGACTGCTGTTCTAAACATATAGTCGTCATCATAAGTGCAATTTATTTTTTTTATTTTTTTATTTTGGGGGGGCGGGGGGGGGGGGTTAGACAGGGATAGGGGTATCAGAAGGGGGGGGCGGGGTAAGTCAGGAGGGAGGACTAAGGTAGAGTTTGAAGAGTCTGCGTCGAAATAGGGGGAGGGATTCTGCTGTCCTGACAGTGGTAGGCAAGTCATTCCACCACTGAGGGACCAGAACGGAAAACAGGCGTGAACGTGCAGCTCGACCGCCAGGTGCCCGTAGAGAGGGACCCGTAAGGCGACCAGAGCTGGCAGACCGGAGTGGTCTAGCTGGGGAGTAGGGAGTGATCAGGGATTGTATGTAATGTGGGGCAGTCCCCTTAGCAGCCTGAAATGCCAACACTAGGGCCTTGAATCGGATGCGTGCGGCAATAGGAAGCCAGTGGAGGCCAATGAGAAGCGGATGTCCTCATGTTCCTGCTTTTAATGTCTTCACTTCTTTTTCTAGCCTCTCCTGAGTGGAGCAAGGAGTAGAAACAGGAGCAAGGGGGGAGAAAAATAACCAACTGGAATGAGCCCAGGGAAAATGGCACTGACCGCATCTTTCCTGCTTTAGGCAACACGACACTGTGTGATGTAGAGGAGCCCAGAGTGCCTCTCTCCCTGCTGGGGCCTAACCTATGGGTTAAAGCATCAACATTTCACATATTCACACAGCTTTCCCTCCGTGCCCATCTGTGGTTCCCTGGCATATAAGGTATAAAGATCGCATTATTAGACTTGAGCGTTGACGTGAATCATGTACCACCCACAAAGTGAGATATTAGCGGTGTATTTACACAACTGAATAAACATTCTTTACCTTTAACTGCAAAGAGTTTGATATATGGTTATTTGCGCTGGCAGTTCGAGTTACCGCAGGTTGGTCAGTAGCGCTTAAGACTGTTCCTCCAAATGTCATGGCCCACGTTGGACACAGCCTGTGTGGTACTCTGACAACCCACTGGATGAGTTTTATTTTGAGACTCTGGTTTTCATTGTGAAATGAGCCTCCTCTACCTGCATTAGCTTGCAGTGCACACAAGGTCATGGCATGACTTGTGTTGGTCGACTTGCTTTCTAAAATGCGAGTGTCCGCAGGTCCAGAATAAGCGGTTTCAGGAGAATAGTGTCGTTTTTTTGCCCGCCTCCCAATGCATTACATTACAGTTATTTAAGCTGACGCTTTTATCCAAAGCGACATACAGTTGATTAGACTATGCAGGGCACAATCCCCCCTGGAGCAATGTGGGGTTAAGAGCCTTGCTCAAGGGCTTAACAGTTGTGTGGATCTTACTGTGGCTACACCACGTCTTCAACCGCCAACCTTCCAGGTCCCAGACATGTACCTCAACCACCGGGCTGCGGGCCGCCCCTTCTGGCCTGAGCGTGAAGGGGCGGGGCCGAGCTCTCAGTCCTCTTTCGGCCTGCGCTCCTTCCGGGCGCGGGAGGCCATGAGCCTGAAGAAGAGCGCGGGGCACAGGGTGCGGATGTACACGGCCAGGGTGGGCAGCAGCCCGGCCAGCAGGACGTCCGGCTTCCTGCCTCCGACGGCCCTCAGCACGGCCTCTGCCACCTCCCGCGGGTCCCGCCCCTCCGCCGTGGTCCTGTCCTGGACTGGGGTACCGCAAGGGCACCCCCAAAAAAACAGGAAGGCTGAGAAGCACAGCCTAACACCCCCTGCTCCCATTGGTACCTTATGAAATAATGAGCTCTACAGCGGTCCCATTTTGCTGGAAATTACATTTCCCTTGCTATGTGGAGTTGCAAGTGCTATAAAAAAAACACAAAGTATGACAGAACACAGTCCCGAAATAAATCCACAGTCTGTATTAAGGAACCGCATTTAACCGCATGGCCCAGCTTGTAACCGGAAGAAATCCAAACAATCTGTGCAGTTAGTTGCTGAGCTAGCCAGCCAATCGGAACAGAGGCTCATTGATATCAACAAGCCTTGAAGTCACTAAAACAGCCTGTTCTTGGTAAAGCTCATGAGAGGCGCTGGAGAATAGACATGCAAAACTGGATAGCTATTGTTTTTGGTACTTAAAACCACACAAAATGTCTAAACTCCCCCAGGACCTAAAACAAAACCCTGCAAAGGTGAACCCCATAGAAGCTGCTGGCAACGCTCGGCACAGGAGGTCGTACAACAAAGCCTCAGATCCAGGTCTTTGTGTGCCTGTGTGTGTAACACGGCAGCGGGGGGGGGGGGGGGGGGGTTTGGACAGCGGGAGCCGGCTGTACTCGGCCCTTACCTCCGTATCTGGAGCCGTCGGCGGTCACGGCGTTGAGGGACAGGTTGGTGCGGATGTAGCCGGGGCTGATCACCGACACGGTCACGCCGAGCTCCGCCACCTCGGCCCGCAGGCAGTCGAAGAACGCCTGGGTGGCGTGTTTGGAGGCGGCGTCTGCGAGGGAAGGAGGCCAGAGGAGCTGTGGGTCCGCTCGACGGTTAGCGACGCTTACGCCGCGCTGTATAATTCAACACCCAACTTTATTCATAAACGCGGCCGTGTTGCATGGGCGGCCTGTAGCGTAGTGGTTAAGGTACGCGACTGTACCCCCCCAAGGTCGGTGGTTTGATCCCCGTTGTAGCCACAATAAGATCCGCACACCCTTGCACACCCGTTGGACCCTTGAGCAAGGCCCTTAACCCTGCATTGCTCCAGGGGAGGATTGTCTCCTGCTTGGTCTAATCGACTGTACGTCGCTCTGGATAAGAGTGTCTGCCAAATGCCATTCATGTAATGTAACATGTTTAGCTCGTCTGAGGAAAATGACGTCTGGCAGCTCCTCTGCGTTTATGGCTTCGTGATACCGAGGAGAAACGGTTAAATGCACCTCTGGGTATCGGCGGGTGATGTGATTGGTAACAGAATGAAGAGACGCAGACTGTAAGCGCGTGGCGGGCCGTGTACTCACAGGCTGATCTGAAAGGGACGGCGATCTTGCCCTGGACGCTGCTGATGACCACGACGTGTCCGCTCCGCCTCTGGACCATGGAGGGCAGGATGGCTGAGAGACGACACCACACTGGAGCTCAGACCCCCAGAGCCTCAACTCAGACTCCCAGAGCCTCAACTCAGACCCCCCCAGAGCCTCAACTCAGACCCCCCCAGAGGCTCAACTCAGACCCCCCCATGGGCCTCAGACCACCGCAGGCCTCAGCCAGCTTCTCTGACCAGTAAGCCAGAATAAATAACAGCGTACATTGTCTGTACACATCTTGGTAATGCACCTGACCTGCACCCATCCCATTGTTAGCTCTAAGCGGGGTATTTGACAGTCGCATGTTTGGACAACAATTACTGGCTCAGTCCAGTGTGAATGCTGTCAACCTGACAAAAACAGCATATTCATCAATTGTTTGAACGGCAGAAGCTACCAGATTCTCTGGAAAAGTGAAAGCAGCAATGGTCCATGTTCCATGAATGAGTTTTCGCTTTCTATGTCCAGCTGTGGTAAGAGCTACATAAAGAGCTAACCATATCAGAACTACAGAAGAGCTGGCCTTTAAGCAAATGCGACACTGGAACAGGAAGGGACAAGACTGCTTGTCTACCTGCAACTGCCTTGGGCAGAGTCAAAAATGTGGCAGGATTTCCAGACTGAGTCTTTCTTTGAATCACCTGCTGGATCTGTTACTGCGTCATCACCGTTCATACCTTGAGTGAGGGCGAGCGGGCCAAAGTAGTTGATGCCCATGACCTCTTTGTGAACGTCCACGTGGGTGGTCAGGACCGCCCCGCGGTAGCTGATGCCAGCGTTGTTGATCAGGATGTCCACGTGGCCGTGGCACTGCAGGATCTCCTCCGCTGCGCTGGCCACCGTCGCCGTGTCCGACAGGTCAAAGGTCACGGTGCTGGGGCTGTACGTCTGCGGTTACAGAGACGAGAGTCAAATAAAAATTGGACGGGCCGATCGGTATAGGAATAAACACTTAATGTTAGAGCTGTACACAAGGATGTTTTACAAAAGAAATCGGTCATATTCCATGTTTTTGGACTGAAATTGATTTAAATATAGCCTCTTTTGTTTTTTTAATCTAGTAACCTCAGAAGAACTTCAGCCAATTACACAAGTCTAAAAAAACAAGTAGCGATGATGGACAGAACAGCGACGACAAGACAGTGAGAACAGCCAAGGCGGACAGTACAGCCATGGCGGACAGAACAGCGATGATGGACAGAACAGCCAAGGCGGACAGAACAGCCAAGGCAGACAGAACAGCCAAGGCGGACAGTACAGCGATAATGGACAGAACAGCGACGACAAGACAGTGAGAACAGCCAAGGCGGACAGTATAGCCAAGGCAGACAGAACAGCCAAGGCGGACAGTACAGCCATGGCGGACAGTACAGCCATGGCGGACAGTACAGCCATGGCGGACAGAACAGCCAAGGCGGACAGAACAGCCAAGGCGGACAGAACAGCGATGATGGACAGAACAGCCAAGGCGGACAGTACAGCCATGGCGGACAGAACAGCCAAGGCGGACAGAACAGCGATGATGGACAGAACAGCCAAGGCGGACAAAACAGCCAAGGCGGACAGAACAGCCAAGGCGGACAGTACAGCTATGGCGGACAGAACAGCCAAAGCGGACAGAACAGCGATGATGGACAGAACAGCCAAGGCGGACAGAACAGCCAAGGTGGACAGAATGGCCAAGGCGGACAGAACAGCCAAGGCAGACAGTACAGCCAAGGCGGACAGAGCTGCTTTCTTCAGGCACACCTTCCGTTTGCCGTCCGCTGCCTCCCCCAGCTCCTGGACCAGCTGCTGCAGCCGTGTGCGATCCCGCCCGCACAGAATGAGCCTGGCCCCCGCCGCGTGGAACACCCGGGCGCACTCTGCCAACAAGCACAGGGTCAGGGTCAGGCACGCTCCCCGACAGCCCCCATCTCCAAGAGGTACAACTATCATCCAAATAGCTACGCTGTTAGCACAGTCCTGAGCATAACCGAATGCAGCTACGCTATTAGCACAGTCCTGAGCATAACCGAATGCAGCTACGCTATTAGCACAGTCCAGAGCATAACCGAATGCAGCTACGCTATTAGCACAGTCCTGAGCATAACCGAATGCAGCTACGCTATTAGCACAGTCCTGAGCATAACCATACCTTTTCCCAGCCCAGAGCTGGCCCCGGTGATGACCACCACAGCGTCCTGGATGTGGGCCCTCTGTCGGACCCTCTGCAGCAGCTGGTAGAGCAGCAGCACTCCTGCACCGCCCAGCGCGAACGGAATCACGCTCCAAAACCGCTCCATCACGGCCCCTCTGAACACACTCCTCCTGCAGGAGCCGCCGAGTAATGGTGAATGGTAAATCCAAACAGCTTTATAATTAATGTGTCTCATTCGCCCATTCGCCCATTCACACACACACACACACACACACACACACGCCAATGGTGATAGGCTGCCATGCAAGGTACCAATCAGCTTGTTCGGAGCAATTAGGGGTTAGGCGTCTTGCTCAGGGACACTTCAACACGCCCAGGGCGGGGATTGAACCGACTGCCAGACGACAGCTCTTACCTCCTCATGTTGCCCCCAAGTCAGAGGAGTCGCTAAGCACGGCGTCTCATTTCACTGTGCTACCATAGTGCAAAATGCGAACTAAAACATGCTTAAATACCTAACGCTGACTTTGGCAAGGGCTTCGAATAACAGCTGATCGTATGAACACCAAGCTGTTAAGCACATATCATACATTCCCTGAATTTTAAAAATGACATAGGCCATTATAAAAGCAACAACAAATTATGTGTATATGTGCAATAAATACTTATAAGAATCAAAAATCTGTTCCAAAATCCCTCCGTACATCAGACTTGGAAAATATGCATTTCACATGTAGCCTCCACTTCTGGGTCAAAGATCAATAGATGTATCATGAGTTAACAACTGCAAAACGGGGCAGAAAATGACCTCTCAAAAGGCATTGCCCACAGACAGGCATAATCATTTTTGTTCAGGCATTTAGCCTAGCAAACATAAAGGCTGATGCAATGGCCAGATCGGATGTTGAGACATCAGTGTCACAAGTGACATACATCTACACAATAATGTTAACTGCCATATGCGTAATGACGACTGGGGATCTAGTCCCAAGTAACTATTCTTGTGTTAAATGTAGTGAAGCTAGTGCTAGTAAACACATGATAAGAGTGTTAGTTAAGCCACCATGCAGTCTAAAAGTCATCCGTCCTGACTACTGGAGGGAGCCTGTTCCACCCTTCATGTTTAAGATTTCCCACCGACACGAACTTAATTTACCAAAACGAACAGGCCTATGTATTTCAAATACAAAAAAAGTGAAAGACCAGCAATGCCTGATTCAGGGAATAAATCTCTGACCCAAACCCAAATAAATAAATAAAAGTAAGAATGCTCACCTGGTTAATGCTAAGGCTAGTTAGTATTCTTCTGGCCGATCGGCTTTTATCCACCTCTCCTACAATGAGCTCAGCCCGGTTTATTAAAATACTCCCACCAGAGGCCCTGCAACTAGCTTCAGAAGGTCCGCCTAATTCCCCCAAGATGAGCTTTAAAACATTTCTCAATGACAGACGGACAATATTAAGAAACGGCCGTTCGCGCGCCGACACTCGATTGTTTCGTCATTAGCGCCGACAGCTGCTCCTCTCAGCGCGGATTCCCTGGATCGAACCATGGAACATATTCGGCCTCAGGTGGCAGGGCGCTCACGAGCAGGATTACATTAAAAAACATGGTCACTTCAATGCCACGTCAAATCATTCAAAGGTTTCATGACCCCAAAACACTGCAGCCTATGTTGGCTTAGTTGGTTTGACTAATTTTCTGAAATATAAAGGCTGATGCAATGGCCAGATTGACATTTGTCGTAACCGAACTTTGTATCTACATGTTGCAGTTCAGTATTGTTAGCAATATTTTTCATTGCAGTAGTTC